>NC_057801.1:538922656-539132475 GCF_018294505.1 Triticum aestivum
GACGTTTAGCTTGTTACCTCAGCTACGGTCTTGTGCCCTCGACAGGATCTGATAGACAGCCAGGCTTCTCAGCCTTTTTCATTTATAGATGTCTGTACTCAGACATGATAGCTTCCGCTTGTGCTTTGATTTGTATGCTCTGAGTGTTGGGTCATGAGACCCATGTTTGTAATATCTCGCTCCTCGGAGCCTATTGAATAAATTACTTGTGTCGTAGAGTCATGTTGTGATGCCATGTTGTATTTGCACATATCGAGCATATTGTGTGTATGTTATTGAAATGCTTGGTATGTGTGGGATCTGGCTATCTAGTTGTTTATCCTTAGTAGCCTCTCTTACCGGGAAATGTCTCCTAGTGTTTCCACTGAGCCATGGTAGCTTGCTGCTGCTCCGGAACACTTAGGCTGGCCGGCATGTGTCCTTCTTCGTTCCTGTGTCTGTCCCTTCGGGGAAATGTCACGCGATGAATACCGGAGTCCTGTTAGCCCGCTACAGCCCGGTTCACTGGAGTCCTGCTAGCCCAGTGCTACAGCCTGGATTCGCTCGCTGATGACCGACACGTTCGATGCTGGGTCATGGATGCCTGTCCCTGTAAGTCTGTGCCACTTTGGGTTTACGACTAGCCATGTCAGCCCGGGCTCCTTATCATATGGATGCTAGCGACACTATCATATACGTGTGCCAAAAGACGCAAACGGTCCCGGGCAAAGGTAAGGCGACACCCGTGGGAATACCGTGCGTGAGGCCGCAAAGTGATATGAGGTGTTACATGCTAGATCGATGTGACATTGAGTCGGGGTCCTGACAATTTAGCATATAAATCACATATGTGAATTAAATGATGCGATCCTAATTACTTAGATAACATGTAGGTGAATTATGTCATGCGATCCTATTTAGTTATTCATCATATCTTTGAATTATGTTATGCTATGCTATCCAGTTTCGATAGACATCATATATGTAAAATTATGTCATGCTATCCGTTTTAGTTAAACAATATACATGTCAACTATTTCATGCCCTCTTTTTTCTACACTATATATTGCATCTGTCTCTCATACTATCAGCCATTTGAATTGGAGCGGGTGATGCCAGTACCTAGCGGACTAAAAACACGGTCTTCAAATAAAACAATGCTACCTCTTGGTGGAGATAGCACCCCGGTTGTACATGCACAAGAACCAGCCCTACCACACATAACCCAAACTCTCGCAAATTGTACCCCTACTACGATGGACAAAGAACCAGCTTCACCCAATCTAACCCCAACCCCAGCCGATAGTAACCCAGTTCCTGTTGACACAACACCATCTCCACCACAGAGCTCCCAAACAAGAGCAGTTAGTAAGGCAGCTCCAGTGCCCAAAGGGCCAGTACTATCATGGCGAACCCCAACTCCACCAGTTAGTACGCCTATTCCCGTGGAGGAAGCACAACTAGCTAGTCGTAGTTTAGCATCTATCGCATTTGATGTTGTTAAATCATATGTGCGTATCTTCCCATCTTGGAAATATTATACTAAAGATGAAGGAAAATGCCAGTTTCAGGTGTTTGTCCAGGAGTTATGTGTAAGTAATGTTATTCATGGAAATTACTTTGCTTCGTTCCATACATCCTACCTCCGTGATGGTTATAATACAACAAATTTTCCCATTTTTCTCTATAGAGAAGGACCGATTTGGAAACTCAGGATGAGGTAACCTGTGCTAATACCTCTGCTATCTTCAAGAATGCTTGGTGGTAGTATCGAAATTACCTGAAGAAAACATACTTCACCGGTAAAGAAACTCATCAAATTCCCTTACGTTCTCCTGAGACACATTTACTGGATGATGACTGGGAACGCCTTGTTCTGTACTGGTCCCGAACCAAGAATGTGGTAAGGTCTATGAGCTCATTTTCTATTTTTAAGTATTATATTCTTGTGTCTTACTGTACTCTGTTCATGTAGAACAAGTGCCTAAACCTGAAGAACAACTATTGATACAGAGCCAATAGTGTTGTTGTACATGTAGACCCGTGGTACCCATCTGAAATCTTGTTGTGCCGTGTAGTTTCCCATGCTTTGTATTCTTTCACTGCTGCTTTGTCTTGAACTGATATGATTTGAACCGTGTCTCTATTTTGATTTGGCAAGACAATGCAGTGACCATAGGACATAGATATATGTTTGTTTGATGATTTTATTATGTACTAGTACTTGGCAATAGAAGACTTGGTAGTTTAATCCTGTCCACCTTACTAATGAACTGGTTCACCGAAATGAGTTTCATATACTAGTACATGCTAAACTTTTTATGTGTCTGCTTGTTTCTTCTTTTGGAATGCAGATAAGGTTCAGGACAGTGACACATCCTTGTTGGTCTCCAACAAAGCTGATAAAACAGCTAAGGAAGACTATCTTGAAGACAGCCAGACAACCCCAAAGTCCTGTCTTGGTTTAGTGTTCGAGTTACTGGCCACTACCGCTTGCACAAGCTATTCAAACTCACTGTCTGAATCAGTTCGGTTTCTTGAGTCTCAACTACAAGCTGAAAGACATCAATCAGCTATGCTGCGACAAGAAGCGGAAGGACTGCGAAAGTCCCTGGAGCATTCAGATGCATACTTTCTGGTGCAACAGCAAGCGTTGGAGGATTTTAGCGCCAAACAAGACAAAGCTAATCAGCTTGCTAAGCTTATTGCCAGCATGGTGGATACCCAGGATAACGTTTCTTGAGCTCTTCTGAAGTTGTTTCAGTTATGCTCTTGTTTTGCTGCCACGTTTATTTGCACTGGTGGACAATTTTGACGGCCAGTGTATGTAATGTGCTGCTTTGTTCCCTATATTTGCACTGGTGGCGAACTTTGATGCCCAGTGGATGTAATATGTTTAATAGCGGTAATAGGCTAGCGTTAATTGCTTGCTTATTTATTTCCTTATTGTCTTGTTTTGTTGTTTGCTTGTAGTCACAATAGCCCATTTTTCGTAACTAGGCCAAAATAATCATGGCAACACACGGACTGTTGTAACCATGGGCCTCATGCAGGCCGTATGATCCATGGGCCTTCTTCCGGCCGTAGGATCCATCGACCTTCTATTCGGGCCTTAGTGTCCATGGGCCTTCTACGGGCCGTAGGGTCCATGGGCCTTCTGCGGGCCGCAGTGTCCATGGGCCTTCTACGGGCCGTACGATCCATGGGCCTTCTACGGGCCATACTATCCATGGGCCTCATACGGGCCATAGGATCCATGGGCCTTCTACGGGGCGTATCATCATTTCGCCAATCATGGACCGTACTATTCATGGACCATAACGGGTCGTTAATAGGCCGTATTTGATAACTCTATGAAAACAACCCAACTGTTTTTTTACATGAAAACGGCCCAACGTATTAACGGTCCGCAAACGGGCCGACTATAACGACGGGATGAGTTGGGCCCACAAGCAGAAAATGACAGTAACGGGTCGTATGTAACCGAATGCTGCAATTGAGCCCAAGAATCAATGGGCCCTGAGAAGGCCGAAAGACAACTGGGGCTGGAAACAGCCCGATGGAATAACATGCCGTTAATGGGTATAACGTGATACACTGTTCATTACGGGCCAGTTTCACCACGGGCCGTTAATGGGCCAAGAGTTACAAAGGGCCTCATATGGGCCGAAAGAATTCATCGGCCACACATGGGCTGGAAGTTAAAATGGGCTGGAATCATATTGGACGGCCCATATGACGCTACTGGGCCTAATTCGGATAGGCGTAACGGGCCCTGGGTTAGCGGGCTGTAAATGGGCTATATGCAAACATGTCGTTAACAGGCTTTCCGTGGACCGGCCCGCCACCTTTTGACCAAGTCAAACGGGCCGGGCTTTTCACAGGAATGGGCCTCTGTTGGGCCGTGCCACGTGTCACCGTATCATAGGCGCCTTCGGTCCAATGAGCGGATGACATCTATCCTAGCGGTGAGCCGACACGTGTTTCCTCCAGCCAATGATGATTTTACACGTGGAAAATCCCCATTGGTTGGGGCTGTTAACGGGTTATCGGATCCAAAACCCGACCCGATAGCTTAACGGCGTTCCGTTACGGTGGATGCCACGTGTCGGTCACCCTTGACGAAAGCACTTCTGTGACGCGTAATTTATCGTCATGGAAGTGGACACTTCCGTGATGATAATTTTGGTAATGTCATGGAACACTTCTACGACAGCACAGGTATGACTATCTAGATTCTGTCATAAATTTGTCATGGATGTACATGCATGACAAAAAATGCGACCTACTGTGACAAACACGTATCATCACGGAAGTGTATTTTTTTTGTAGTGAAGACTCGTCTCGTTGCTCAAGGCTACACTCAAGTCGAAGGTATGGAGTATAATGAGACTTATGCCCCCGTTGCTAGACTTGAGTCCATTCGCACCTTACTTGATTATGCCAATCATCATGACATTACCTTGTATCAAATGGACATCAAAAGTGCTTTTCTTAATGGTGAAATTGAGGAGGAAGTTTATGTTAAACAACCCCCCGACTTTGTTAATCCTAAGAAACCCGACCATGCTTACAAACTTCACAAAGCTCTTTATGGTCTTAAGAAAACTCATAGAGCTTGGTATAAATGCTTGACTAAGTTTCTTCTTGGCAAAGGGTTTGAAGCTGGTAAAATTGATTCTACACTCTTTACTAAAAGGGTTAATGGAGAATTATTTGTGTGCCAAATTTATGTTGATGATATCATATTTGGATCAACTAACCCTCATTTTAGTGAGAAGTTTGGGAAACTTATGTCGGAGAAGTTTGAGATGTCTATGATGAGTGAACTCAAGTTCTTTCTTGGTTTGCAAATCAAGCCTAATGAGGGAACCTTTATCTCTCAGTATACCAAGGACTTATTCAAGAAGTTCAACATGCAAGAATGCAAAGGTATGAATACCCCCATGCCTACTAGTGGACATCTTGACTTGACAAAGGATGGCGAACCGGTAGACCTAAAGGTTTGCTGCTCTATGATTGGTTCATTCTTATACATATGTGCCTCCCGTCCCGATATCATGCTAAGTGTGTGCATGTGTGCATGATATCAAGCGGCCCCCAAAGAGTGTCATCTTAAGGTTGTGAAAAGGATAGTGTCATGGAATTAACACATTAGATGTCCTCGTGAAAGGACTTAGTCATGGAGCCATCACGACGGGTTAGCTTGAAGGGGTTAAACCGGACAAGGGACACAGAAGTTTTATACTAGTTCAGCCCCTTCGATGAAGGTAAAAGCCTACGTCTAGTTGTGATGGAATTGATTGTGTTTCGATGACCAGGGAGCAAATACGCTTTGCCTGAATCTCGAGTTGTTGTTTCTTGTCCCTGAACCACCGCCGGGTCGTCCCTTTATATACATAGGTTGACGCCCGGCCGGTCTACAGAGTCCCGAGGCCGATTCATACAAGTGTCCGCCTCGGTATCTCCTTTCCTAACTTACAATACAAGTTACATAACCATGGCGGTTTACCACTATGGCCCTACTCCGCCTTTGGGCTCTGGGCCTCTAAGCTTCATGAGTAAAGCGCCATCTTCCGGGTCTTCGTGGGCTTCAATATAATTTGAAGGTGAACCGGCCCCTCCTGGGCGGTTTACGCTCAGTAGTTATATCCCAACATTAGGCCCCAGATTGATTTGAACCTGTTCATGTCAATCTTCAATACTTAAAGAAATTCTATGAACATCTCCTTATATTTCTTGTAAACCTCCATTATGTCTTCTCCTATAATTTTTGTAAAACCGCCGTGACGTCATCCTCTGGACACATCAACGGATCATCATGACGTCATCTCTGTATCAAAAGATTAAAAATATTCCCTTCATTAATGGTATCCCGAAGATCGAGGTGACAGCTACGCCCTCTTTTGCCGCTTCAGGCTCCTCGATCCCCGTGCTTGCCTTTATCCATTTGCCTTATAAATAGGCTCGGGGGTCCTTTCTTTCTCCCCCTTCCATGCCTCTTCTTCCTCCTCGCGACACTCAAGCTCTGACGCTCCGCCGCCGCCCTCAACCTTCGAGCACTGCCTCATCAAAGGCCGCTGCATCAACCTGATCGTACCAGAAACCTGCGGCTTTCCTCCGCTATCCCCGCGCATCTGGTAAGCCTCCTCCTCTCAACCCTAGATTTGTTTTTAGGGTTTCTGCGTTCATCCATGTTCATAAGTGTTCATCTTTGCTTGCTGCCTTTTCACTTACTGTCAGAACTAGATGAACTTGTCATCCTCCTCCTGCGGCCAAAGTTGTAATTTTAGTTTACCTCGCCGTAGTATCTCCTCCTGCCTTGATAGTTCCCTTCTGGACTTATGGTGTTCTGTCGTCGCCATTTTTAGGGCTTAGAATAATTTTCTTATTGAACTATGGTAGATCCAAATTTATAGCATCATTTTGTGAAACCTGTTTCTGTCAACACTTAGTAGATTTTCAGCTCTGGCTCTTCCACCTAAGGGCGGTTTAACCTTTAGTAATTGATAATCCGCCATATGCCATTAGCCCTCACTTAAACCGCCATCTTGACTTGAATAGCAATTTCCAGTTTATCTCACATGTATGCTTTGATCAAATTCCCGGTTTAATACCAATTAGTGCACATGAACCGTCAATCGTAAACCGGCCTCCGTTTTACCTTTACAGTTTGCTTTCCAAGATGACCAAACAATTCTCCGCTTGCAACTGGGTTCCGTCCCGGATCACGGAAACACAAATTAATGGGTATGTTACCACTGGCGCTTTAGCCTCAAAAAGGGTCCTTCATTGGCGAGTCCCTGGCCCTAAGTGTCCTCCTAAGCCTCAAGATGGAGAAGTTATTGTTTTTATGCAGAACCTAGACCAGGGCTTCAGCCCTCCCGGATCAAAAAAATTCCGGGATGTCCTTGCGAGCTGTCAACTCCATCCACACGATATTGGACCGAACTCCGTGTCCAACATATGCAATTTTCAAGTGTTCTGTGAAGTTTACCTTCAAGAAGAACCATCTGTGGAGCTTTTTCAGGATTTTTTCCATTTAAACCGCCACACTGAGTTCTCTGATGGTCCCAACACGGAACTTGGTGGGGTATCAATCCAGAAGAGAAAATAAGTTGATTTCCCTCATGCAAAACATCACAACCATCCCAAAGATTGGAACCAAACATGGTTTTATTGTCAGAATACTACCCCTACTGGAGAAAATCCTTTGCCGGGTTACCGCCCTCACTGGCTTAGCAATGGCCACTCGTTACCTCAATGATTAACTACCAAAGAACGGCAAACTTATGCACCTCAACTCTCCAAGCTCCGGGCTCTCCTAGCCAACGGTTTGATCGGTATTGATCTCGTCCGCTGCTGGGTTTCTTGGGGTATTCTGCCTTTAAGTCGCCGCCCCGGATTAATGCATGAATATACTGGCAACGTCAAGGATCCTCAACGATATCATGAGATAGTGATGAAGGACGATGAAGTTACTGAATCTGTGAAGAAGATGCTTGACGAACCGATCGCCGCATGCAGCCAAACCGGGTTGCCACCTTTTTACGCCTCCAACAAACCGCCAGCGGTAAAGTTTAATTTGATGCTTACTGATCTGCCTCCGCTTTAACAATGTGCTAATACTCCTTTGTTTTAATTTCACAGGCTAATAGCTCCTTCTAGAAGCAGAAAACTCAAGATAAACCGGTTAGGGCTCCTCGTGTGAAAAGCAAGGTCACAAAGAGAGCAGCCAGGAAGAAAACTGCCGAGTCGTCTGATCCGCCAGAAGATATTGACGAATCGGATCAAGAGGTAGAACTTGACTCCCTTGGTTCGTTTTTCATACATCTTATTGACAATGATTATTCCCAGGATGATGCGGAGGCCAGCCGTGCAGACCATGTAGAGGTAATCTCTCTTTCCTCCGATTCTGATCTTGTGCCAGTTCAAAGATTTCGCCGTGCAGTTCAGAAAGTAAAATACTCTCACCCTCTTGCTTATTTGGATCAAAAAATTTCTTTGAAGACATAGCAACCTGAAGGACGTCGCACAACCCGGCACAGTGGCCAGCAAGTCACCTCTTCCGGTTTACCGGATACACCAACCCGGAAGCATCGTCCAGAGGTTACTTGTTGTCCCAAAAAACTTTATCCTTTGAAGGGTTTCTTCCGATACCCACTCAATCCGTCTGATCTGAATTACCAGGTGTCTTCCAATTCGTCTGGCGGTTCATCAACCACTCAACTGCCTCCCCTTAAAACCGTCCCTAGGTGAATATACTGCCCTTTATCTTTTTCCTTCATATTTCGGTTTACCGTGCTAATGTTTGTTTTGATATCGCAGTGCCAAAGCTCGTCTGAGCAAGAAGGCTAAAACCAGTGCCCCTATTGGTGAAGTTGAACCGGAGAGGGCTCCTGAAGGTACCGGTAGAACTACCAATGTTATGGATGATTCTGCCCCACAAGGCGAGAACACAGAAGCTAATCCGCTGGAAGCTGACCCGACCACTCATATTGATCCATCAAGCCCTCATGCTACTCCTTCGAGCCCGGTTGATGATCCGCCGAGCCCAGCTGCTAATCCGCCAAGTCTAGTTAGGGATACCGTCAATCCGCCAAGTCCACCCAAGGGTGATGATGATGATGTTGTTATTACTGGTACGGGTCACACTAGCCCTGGTAATCCGGTTGTCTTGTCAAAACATACTGCCAAGGAGGAATTCACTACTATGGGCAAGGGGAAAGGGAAGGCTGATTTATCCAACTTCATCAACCTTAGTGTTGAGGAACTTCATTCTGGCTTTTTAAACCGCCTTTACACCAGCCGTGACTTTGAAGCCGGTTTGGTGAACCTGATGAAGGAACGTTATGAGGTAATCTTGAAGAACGCTTTGAAATTTACTTTATTATGTATATCTCTTCCATTGTAGCCCCCAAGGGCCGGGTTATCTCTTGAAGATAAACCGGGACTTCGATATAAAGAACACTTCAACTTAGTAGCCCCCAAGGGCCGGTTTGTCTCTTAAAGACAAACCGGGACTGTCTGTCCTTGTTAATTGCCTTTACTTATAACTGATCAATTGTGCATTAGCCCCCAAGTGCCAAGCTGAATTCCTGGATTGAGCCTTGGGACTTGAAAATACTCACTTTTAAAAAGCAGTCCACATTAGCCCCAAGTGCTGAGTGCATAACTTGTTATGTGCTTGGTACTTTAACAACTTCATCTTCTGACTTTTGCAGAGTGAGAAGAATATCAAAGAATCTCAAATTACCGACCTTCAAGAAAACATCAAGTCCCAGCAAGAAGAGACCTCTAAAGCCAAAGAGGAGCTAAAGGGCGCTTTGATTGCCATGGAACAATTAAAGGATGGCTTCAAAACTGAACGCACCAACTGGGAAACTGAAAGGGCTGCTCTGTTGAAACGGGCTGAAGAGGCTGAAGCAGCTCTTAAACCGGTTAAGGAAGAGCTGACTGGGCTGAAACATCAAGTGAACACCATGACAGCTGCAGTTTTTGGTAAGTACTTTATAATAGCCTGACCTGAAGTATTGTTCAACTCCGCTGGTTTATCATTAAGTTTTTAAACCGTCTTAGGTAATCGCGTTGCTCATCTAGGCGCAGACATGCGGATGAAGTTGAAAGCAGCATACACTTTGATTGAGCAATTGTATACTGGTGCCCAACGGGTTATCTATGCAGTCTCATACAACAAACCAGCACCAACATTGATCAAGGACACACTAGTAAGATTATCCATGACTCCGGCTCAGATAGAAGAGGTGAAGCGATCTGCTGCTAGGGCTGGCGCTTTACTGGCATTGACTCGGGCCAAAGCATGGATATCTGACTCGGATCCTGTTGATATCGCTAAGGGATTTCTGGATGAGCAAGCAGACGGGTCAGCTTTTGACAACAAAGCCCTCAAATCCCTGACAAAGGAGATGCGTCCGCTGTCGAGTCAACTGGCTGAAGTGGCTAACTTGACTGTTCATCAGTCCTTTTATGATGAAAGGAACCAACGGGTTGATACGACTGTGGCAGAAGCGCAAAACCTTATCCCGCCAATCCGTAAGCACACTGACGCCCCTGATGTTGAACCGTCCAATCTGATAAGTGTAGAAGCTGTATTTCAGGCTCTAACCCGGCTTGACTGGACCACCGTTGACTTCCAGCCACTGGGTGGAGAGGAGGAGGTTGAACCGATGCCTGAAGATCCATCAACATCATGTCAACACGGTGATGAATCTTGATCCGACAATCTGGTTATTATCACAGACTTTGTTCTGTAAAAAACAATCATTATCCTGGGCCTCAAAGCGCCTTGTAATAGGCTAGTTAAAATACTTTGCTCTGTCGCACTAATGCATAATGTTGTTGATCCGTCATGATATTTGTTGTGCTTGATTACACTTTGATAATTTTCATGTGATTCTGATATCTGCATAAAAAGAATCGTCCTGGCGGTTTACCGCCGGACGGGTCATAATGCCCAAGATAAAGCCTGGCTAATAACCAATGCGGAATAAATATGAAATAACTCATACCTGTGATATGAAATCACTTAGTTGGTTTACCAACTTTTATTGTAGTAAGGGTGAAAACCCAAACCTTGAGTTGTTATAACTCTCACCATGTAATGATGTTGTGTAATAAGTCATGCGGGGTTACGATGAACACCACATGATCAAACTGGCGATATATAGTCAAAGCTAAGCCGGGTTTTGTAAACATCGATTTGATAAGATGGTCTGACAACTAATAGTTGAAAGCCAAGCCGGGCTAACAAACACCGGGTTAATATGATGACTGAAAAGCCACACTGGGTCAATTTGACACCGGTTCAACAGAAACTTTAAAAAAGGGTAAAAAACTTGGCAAAAGAAATAAAAATCATGTAGTCGAGGCTTTTCAAGGGCTGCCAGGCCCAAATTCGAGGCTTTTCATGGGCTGCCAGGCCGCTGAGTTAAACCATTTTACAAAGCCTTTTAAGATGGGCCTCCAACTAACCAATCGTCGTTTTAACTTCGACAAGTTCAGGGTCTTTAAAAGATTGACTTATCAAATGTTCGGCTGGTCATGCCAGGATTACCTGGATAGGAGTGGCTTACTTGATGAAGGTAGGTTAACCCGGGGTTTTAGGTGAATACACCAGGCTTCCAAGCCGTGGGTCGATACCCAATTACAAGGGTCCTTTCAAACTCTTTGTTACTTTACACAAAGAGCCCCCAAGTAATTTTGTGAGCTGTGCTCATGGGTGCCTATGTTTGAGCTGTGCATAGCATCCAGACTCTCTTTGGCGCTGTGGGTGTGAAGCTCCCAAGATGTATTGTGGCATGATAGCCGGTTTAATAGGTAGTACTCCGCTTTGTCAGCTGAAGCCCCCATGTAACTCAAAGGACATTTGAGAAAAAACAGCAGAGACCCTGCTTATAGAAAGGGTGCCGGTTTATTATATTGATCATAATATATACATTGTTGAAATATGTACATAAGAAAAGCCTAGGGCTCAAGTGTAGTAAGGCCGAAGGAGAGCTATGTTCCACGGCCGCCGGGTCTCCTCCTCAGAACTGCGTGAGTCTTCTCGAACGTCAATGAGGTAGTATGATCTGTTGTGCAGATTCTTGCTGACCACAAAGGGTCCTTCCCAAGGTGGGGATAACTTGTGCATATCGGTCTGATCCTGGATGAGCCGGAGCACTAAGTCGCCTTCTTGAAAGGTTCTTGTCTTAACCCGGCGGCTGTGATAATGCTGCAGGTCTTGTTGATAAACCGCCAATCGAGCGAAATCCATGTCCCGTTTCTCATCTAACAGGTCCAGCGCCTCTTGGCGTGCTTGCTCATTGTCTACTTCAACATAATTAGCAACCCGAGGCGAGTCATGACGAATATCACTTGGGAGGACTGCCTCAGCCCCGTAAACCATGAAGAAAGGTGTATAACCCGTAGATCGGTTTGGGGTGGTGTTTATATTCCATAACACAGATGGTAATTCTTCCACCCAACAACCTGGCGTCCGCTTTAAAGGAACCATAAGCCGGGGCTTGATACCCTTCAGGATTTCTTGATTCGCCCTCTCAGCTTGATCATTGGACTGGGGATGAGCCACGGATGCTACATCAAGCCAGATGTGCTCTTGTTGACAAAACTCCTCCATCTCGCCTTTAGAAAGGTTCGTGCCATTATCTCTGATGATGCTGTGTGGAAATCCAAAACGGAAAATGATCTTATTGAGGAATTGAACCGCCGTGGCTGCATCACACTTGATGACTGGCTCCGCTTCAACCCATTTAGTGAACTTATCAACCGCCACCAACAGATGGGTCTTCTTATCCTTGGAACGCTTAAAAGGTCCCACCATATCAAGCCCACAAGTGGCAAACGGCCAAGTGATAGGAATCATCCGTAGCTCTTGAGCTGGAACGTGAGCTTGACGTGAAAACTTCTGAAAAGCGTCACACCGCTTTACCAGATCCTCTGCATCAGCATGAGCTGTCAACCAATAGAACCCATGATGAAAAGCTTTAGCCACCAGGGATTTTGAACCGGCATGGTGACCACAATCCCCTTCATGGATTTCACGTAGAATTTCTTGTCCTTCTTCAGGAGAAACACAATGTTGGAATACACCGGAGACACTGCAATGGTGTAACTTGCCATTGTGAATAACCATGGACTTGGACCGCCGGATTATCTGTCTGGCGAAGACCTCATCATCTGGTAACTCACCCCGGTTCATATACGCCAAATATGGAACCATCCAATCCAGAGTGATATGTAAAGCGGCTACCAATTGGGCCTCTGGATCAGGAACAACTAAATCCTCCTCTGTGGGCAACTTAACAGACGGGTTATGCATGATATCTAAAAAGGTATTGGGTGGTACCGGTTTATGCTAAGATCCCAGCCGGCTCAAAGCATCTGCTGCTTCGTTTTTGCACCGGTCAATGTGCTCAACTTGATAACCCTTAAAGTGACCTGCCACAATATCCCCCTCGCGTCTATAAGCCGCCATGAGTGGATCCTTAGAATCCCAAGTACCAAAAACTTGCTGAGCCACTAGATCAGAATCTCCAAAACAACAAACCTGGCTTAAGTTCATTTCCTTAGCCACGCGGAGACCGTGAAATAAGGCTTTGTACTCAGCTGCATTGTTAGTACAAGGAAACATTAAGTGGAGAACATAACAAATTTTATCACCTCGAGGGGAAGTAAGGACAACTCCAGCCCCCGAGCCTTCCAATTGCCTGGACCCATCAAAGTGAATAGTCGAGTATGTACTGTCCGGTTTGTCCTCTGGTGCCTGTAACTCGGTCCAATCATTGATGAAGTCAACAAGCGCCTGATATTTGATGGCCGTTCGAGGCATATACTTCAATCCATGTGGACCAAGCTCAATTGCCCACTTTGCAACCCGGCCAATGGCTTCCCTATTCTGAATTATATCGCGCAAAGGAGCAGAACTAACCACTGTGATGGGATGGCCTTGAAAGTATTGCTTAAGCTTCCGACATGCCATAAAAACTCCAATAACCAGCTTCTACCAATGCGGATATCGTTGTTTTGACTCGATCAACACTTCGCTGATATAATAAACCGGCCGTTGAACCGGATATTCCTTCCCAGCCTCCTTACGCTCAACCACAATTGCCACACCGACCGCACGGGCATTGGCAGCCACGTACAATAGCAAGGTCTCCTTATCAACCAGAGCAGCAAGGACCGGCAGTTCAACCAACTACCGCTTTAAGTCCTCAAATGCCGCATTAGCTGCGTCACACCAGACGAAATCGTCTGTCTTTTTCAACATCTGATACAAAGGAATCGCCTTTTCTCCCAAACGGCTGATAAACTGGCTAAGGGCTGCAATTCGACCCACCAGACGCTGAACATCATTGATACACTTCGGTTTAGCCAAGGATGTAATCGCTTTGATTTTTTCCGGATTAGCCTCAATGCCTCTATTGGACACCTGAAAACCTAAGAGCTTGCCTGCCGGAACACCAAAAACACATTTGTCCGGATTGAGCATCATTTTGTAAACCCGAAGTTTGTCGAACGTCTCCTTGAGGTCATCTATCAAGGTTTCCTTCTTCCTGGATTTTACCACAATGTCATCCACATAGGCACGAACATTACGCCCAATCTGCGTGTGAAGACAATTTTGCACACAACACTAATAAGTTGCCTGGGCACTTTTGAGCCCAAAGGGCATAGAAACATAGCAGAAGGCTCCAAAGGGAGTGATGAAGGCTGTCTTCTCCTGGTCCTTAACTGCCATTTTAATCTGATGATAACCTGAATAAGCATCCAAGAAACTCAGGCACTCACAACCCACCGTCGCATCAATAATCTGATCAATACGCGGGAGAGCAAAAGGATCTGCCGGACAAGCCTTGTTAAAATCTGTGTAGTCCACACACATACGCCAAGTGCCGTTTTTCTTAAGAACGAGCACCGGATTAGCCAACCACTCGGGGTGAAATACTTCGACGATAAACCCAGCAGCCAACAGCCGGGCTACCTCTTCACCAATGGCCTTGCGTCTTTCCTCGTTAAAGCGGCGAAGAAATTGCTTGACATGTTTAAACTTGGGATCAATATTGAGAGTATGCTCAGTGAGTTCCCTCAGTACACCTGGAATGTCAGAAGGCTTCCATGCAAAAATGTCCCGGTTCTCACGGATGAACTCGATTAGCGTGCTTTCCTATTTCGGATCCAGACTGGTGCTGATGCTAAACTGTTTGGATGAATCGCCAGGAACAAAGTCAGCAAGTTCAGTCTCATCAGCCGGTTTGAACTTCAGGGTCGGGTCATGCTCAGTGGTGGGCTTCTTCAGAGGGGTCATGTCTGTCGGATCAACATTGTCTTTATAAAACTTAAGCTCCTCTGTAGCACAAACCGACTCAGCATAAGCCACATCACCTTCCTCACAATCCAAAGCAATCTTTCGACTTCCATGTACTGTGATAGTCCCCTTATGACCCGACATTTTGAGCTGTAAATAGATATAGCAGGGCCTCGCCATAAATTTTGCGTAAGCCAGCCGTCCAAACAGTGCCTGATATGGGTTATGGATTTTCACCACTTCAAAGGTCAATGTTCCAGACCTGGAATCATGCTCATCTCCAAACACAACCTCCAAAGCGATCTTGCCAACATGATATGCCGATTTACCTGGTACCACACCATGAAAAACAGTGTTTGACGGTTTAAGACTCTTGTCTGTCAACCCCATGCGACGAAAAGTCTCATAGTACAGGATATTGATGCTACTCCATCCATCCATTAGCACCTTGGTGAACTTATAACCTCCCACCTGAGGCGCCACCACCAAAGCGAGATGACTCAGATTGTCAACCCGGGGCAGATGATCCTCTCTGCTCCACACAATGGGCTGCTCGGACCACCGCAAGTAACGTGGCACCGCCGGTTCAACAGCATTAGCCGCTCTCTTGTGAAGCTTCTGATCACACTTGCACAAACTAGTAGTGAACACATGATACTGCCCACCATTCAACTGCTTGGGGTGACTTTGATAACCTGACTGCTACTGATTCCCTTGATTATTCTGTTGGCTATTACCATCTTGGTTGTTCTGGTTGCCCTGATTATTCTGAAATCCAGAGTTTGAACCGCCGCTACCATGAAAACCTGGACCTGAACGGACCGGCGGGCCTTGATCGTATCGGAAGAGATCAGAGTTCTTGAACTCCTTCATGATATAACAATCTTTCCAAAGATATGTGGCAGGGGCCTCCTTGATCCCGTGCTTTGGGCAGGGCTGGTTTAACAGACGCTCCAGATTCATCCCTCCACCACGCTGGGGCGGTTTAGCTTTATGACGCTGCATATTGGTGTTAGCCACAAAATCTGAACTATCTGCTTTGCGCTTACTATTATTCCCATGGCCTCCTTGGTTGTGATGCTGTCCTTTTGCACCGCCGTTCTTCTTTCCCTTCTCCGGTTTCTCCTCATCAGAATCGGGATCCTTGGTATTATCAGAATCGGCATATTTGACCAAGGCTGCCATAAGTGTTCCCATGTCATTGCAGTGGCGCTTGAGCCGTCCCAACTTCATCTTTAGTGACTTCAACCGGCAATTACGCTCCAGCATTATAATTGGTTGGCCAGCATTAACCTGGTCCGACGAATGCAAAACTTCTGAAACCCGGCGCACCCAATGAGTTGTTGACTCGTTCTCCCCTTGAACACAGGCATCCAGATCCACAATGGACATAGGTTGTTTGCACGTGTCTTTGAAATTGGCTATAAACCGGTCCTTCAACTGATCCCATGACTCGATGGAGTTGGCTGGTAGGTTTTTCAACCAAGTACGGGCTGTCCCTTCTAACATCATCGTGAAATACTTTGCAGAGGCCGCTTCATCCACATCCAGCATCTCCATTGCCATCTCATAACTCTCGACCCACGCTTCAGGTGGCTGATCAGCGGTGTAATTACGCACTTTACGTGGACCCTTGAAATCCTTGGGCAGTCGCACATTACGGAATGAGACACGGCACCCCAGGAACTGAAGGCAAGCCCGGTGCCTCGGTCTACTGACGCCACTGGCTAAACCGGGGCGGGTTGATAACGACCCGCATATTGTGCTGCCAAAGCGGCCTCCATTCCTGCTCTGCCATTATCCACCACGTCTTGAGCATTTACCTCACCGCGCGCTGGATTAGGTCCTTGAGGGACATTGCGGCACCGTGCACTGCTAGACACTTCCGGTTCATCCATGTGCCTGCTATAGCTTTTGCTCGGATGGGGGGTCGAATGAATTCTATCTCGACTATAGGAATAAGCCCATTGCTGCACTACGGCGGTTTGAAGAAGATCCCTATCCCGCCGCGTCTCAATCGCTGCCAGTGAATCACCCTCCATCGGAATAGCTGCCAGGCGAGATGCTGCAGCAATCATGTTATCCAAAGGGCTCGAAAAGTGACCCGGTGGTGTTGACACGTATGGCGGCGGGTTATCCGTTCGTCGAGGTGGTTCTGTCAACCGTGGTTGATCCGGCGCTGTCCTAGGCGCATCGGTCCGGTTTGTAGCTGCCGGATTACTCGGCCCAGCCCCCGACGTATTAAAGAGATTCAATCCTTCGAAGAGCAGAGGCATACGCGATCGGTACTTTCTTCGCATTACGTCGTTTGAGGCATTCTGATCCAACATGAGCCGGTAATTTTGCGCCTGTATCTGCTATGACTGGGCATCCAAAGCAGCCCGTTCTTCAGCCATCCTAGCATCCTTAGTTGCCAGGTCCTCCTTAGCCTGCGTTATCTGGTCCTTCAGCTTTGCAATATCCGCATTGTGCTGATCCTGCATCTCCGGGGTAACTGCCGTGGTTAACAAGGTCGCCCAGGCATCCATCAAACCGGAGAGGACCTGCGCCGGTCGGCGCACCGGGCCTCCTGCAGCGGCCGCCGATCCGGAATTCATTGCTGCTGTAGATGAAGACTGCAAAGTGGGCTGTGTTCCGGCCATAAAAACAGCAACCCGACTTGGCGGTTCAAGGAGGTCCGGAATACTGTTGCCATCGGAATATCCTTCAAATACACCATCATGAATTTGGTACAGGTACTCGGTTTCACCAGTGGATGATTCACCATCGAATAAACAGCCGTCTCGCCTTCAGACACCGGTTCAGATCCGATCCCATGGACACATCCTACGAACGCACGCTTCATGGCGGGCTTAACCCGGGCAGGACTCGCACGCTGTTTTGACAAGGTCGGTGCAGATGTCCGGCTCAGGGCCCGGTTCGCTGATCTTGCCGATGAAGACATGAATTCCGCCAAAGGGGACCCGTTACCCATACTCAATTGAGCTGGCCTCGGGGCCCCATCCTTCATCGTCGATGTAGAGCTTGCTGCGATGACTCTTGGTCATCCGGCCGACCGCGTACCCTTTGAGTCCTTCAAAGCTGCCCTTCAAGAACTCGAAACCATCGTGCGATAGCCCCACGGTGGGCGCCAACTGTCGTGGAATTAACACGTCAGATGTCCTCATGAAAGGACTTAGTCGTGGAGCCATCGCGATGGGTTAGCTTGAAGGGGTTAAACCGGACAAGGGACACGGAAGTTTTATACTAGTTCGGCCCCTTCGATGAAGGTAAAAGCCTACGTCTAGTTGTGATGGAATTGATTGGGTTTCGATGACCAGGGAGCAAATACGCTTTGCCTGAGTCTCGAGTTGTTGTTTCTTGTCCCTGAACCGCCGCCGGGTCGTCCCTTTATATACATAGGTTGATGCCCGACCGGTCTACAGAGTCCCGAGGCAGACTCATACAAGTGTCCGGCTCGGTCTCTCCTTTCCTAACTTACAATACAAGTTACAGAACCATGGTGGTTTACCACTATGGGCCCTACTCCGCCTTTGGGCTCCGGGCCTCTAAGCTTCATGAGTAATGTGCCATCTTTCGGGTCTTCGTGGGCTTCAATATAATTTGAAGGTGAACCGGCCCATCCTGTGCGGTTTACGCTCAGTAGTTATATCCCCAACAGATAGTGAGATACTTAATTCATACACCAAATTTTGGCATTTGGTATCCTAAGAGGTATTCTTTTAATCTTGTTGGCTACTCCGATTCGGACTATGCCGGTGACAAGGTTGATAGGAAGTCCACTTTGTGTACCTGTAAATATCTTGGTAGATCTCTTGTGTCTTCGTCCTCCAAGGAACAAAACTCGGTATCCTTATCCACCGCCGAAGCGGAATACATTGCCGCTGGTTCATGTTGTGCTCAATTACTTTGGATGACCCAAACTCTTAAAGATTACGGGATATATGTGAAACATGTTCCATTGCTTTGCGACAATGAGAGTGGTATTAAGATTGCTCATAATCTCGTGCAACATTCTCGAACTAAGCATATTGAAGTTCGTCATCATTTCATTCGAGATCATGTTGCTAAGGGAGATATCAAACTTAAGCATGTTCGTACCGACAAGCAATTGGCAGATATATTCACTAAACCACTTGATGAGAAAGTGTTTTGCAGGTTGAGAGGTGAATTGAACATCATTGATGCTTGAAATTTGGAGTAGAAACTCCATGTGGATGCATGCAAGGCATGAGCCTTACTATAACTAATCCTTGACGATTCTCTTATGATGATGATGATATGTCTTGTATATTCTTGTACTCTTGCATGCTATCTAACCCTTGTAGGTACTTGGATAAACCCAACTCTAAGAGATTGCAACTCAATCACATTCTATGCAATCTCTACATCTCCAAGTCTCTACAAAATGGTGGATGAAGACAAGGAAGCACGAATCCATTCAATATATGCTTTGAAAAATTCCTTATATCAAATTTCAATTGGTATGAAAATTTCATGTCTGTCACTTTGGATACACAAGTGCTCTTCCTTACAAGACTAACCCATGTAGGAAGATGAACCTCAACTACAAGTGGTGCTCCCATCTCTTGATGATCTACTTCAATTTGAGCACCCAACACAAGTTCAACTACATGACAAAGTTCAACACCACCACCCAAGGTATGTCATTCCATCTTAGAGAAGCTTTACCCCAAGACATGGGTCAGGGCAACTCAACAGGAGGTGAATACATCAAGATGCTTAAACGACAAATGGGAACCCCATTTTGAGCTTAAACGATGAGTATGACCTATGATCAAGTGTCCTCACTTGACTCCTAAGTCAATATACTCTAACATAGGTGACTTTGTCGCCAACCTTTTCTAGATGAAGTTCTCTGTTGTTTTTTTGTGCTCTTGCATTTGTCTCATGCATGCTAGTTCCCCTTTTTGAAAAAACTTCATCTAGATTCCTTTTCTTTTCTTTTATTTTTCTGCTTTTCCCTGCATCCAATTCATTGCAAATCCTTCAGTTAATTCCTTGCATATCATTGTGAGATTTATTTGTCCTAGTGGGCTGAGGTGACAAGTATTTACTCTCTGGATTGAACTCGATCTCACCGGATTGATATTTTCGGCCAAACCGAACCTTCTTGGTGCCACCGATAATAACGACTCGGTGCTACCGATTTCAGTCCTAAGACAAAATCTGTGTCACTTGTATCCTGCATATTTGTCCCAGCTCCACTCTTTGTAACTCGTCCTCTACCAGCATCTTATATCACATGTGGCTTTGTAATGTGACTCAAGGACCAAACCTACTTGACTCATGCTCCAAAAATTCCTTCTTGGAAATTGATGCCAAAGGGGGAGAGAGAGAGAGCACATCAAAGCCTATCACATAAGAGAGAATGCACTCATAAAAGATTCCCCTGAAGCTCCTATCCTTTAAGAAGGGAAAGACATGATAGTACATGTTATGATTCTATCTTCCTCTGATTTTCTTGTTTGCTCTGATTTTCTATTACCCTATCTTCTCCCATTATCCAATGTCAGATTCAAGGGGAAAGAGCTCAATCCCAAGGGAAGAAAATATTTGGAATTCATTGCATATTTTTATTCTTGGGGACATGTCAATAACCAAATAGAGTACCTAGTACTCACTCTCTACATGTCATCCCAAGTCTTGGTATTCTTGTGTTCTTTAGTTCTTGTTTTGTCTAATAGATGTTCTTGTGTTATCTAACCTTGTTTACCCAGGTACATCTTCTTTAAAGCTAGCTCAAGACCACAAGGTAAGTATATGCATCACACTCATGTGCATGAAGATCTCTTGCTATGGTACATTTTTTTCAAGAGAGATTCACAAACCTGAAGGTATATTTCCAGTATCTATACCGTTTGCCCTGTTGCATATAGCCAAGACACATGCAACTCATTGCTTGCTCTGACATGTTTATGCATTCTCATACTCTTATGGTTTATCATCACATCATTGCATACATGTAAGGGGAGCTAATGCATGTTGCATGTCCTTCCAAAGCATTACTTGCTATTTCCTTATATCTTTATCTAAAGTTTTGATGTATGTTGTCATCAATTACCAAAAAGGGGAGATTGAAAGCACAAGTGCTCCCTGGGTGATTTTGGAAATTTATGTCAACATATCTCTTGCTGGACTAATATTTCTACTGTTTATATTTCAGAAGAGTTCAACATTGGAGTGGCATGGACATGGACAAGAGGATGTGGAACCCCTTCAAAGTGCTAAGGACACATATTGGCTATAAGCTCAAGACTCTACATTTTCATTTTAGTGATCCAAGATCACTTAGAGTCCATAGGAAAGCCAATACCACTAAAAGGGGATGAGGTGTTGCTTAATAGCTTGCTTGCTCAAAGTACTTAGTGATTTGTTCCAAAACCCTCAGCCACTTTCTCACATCCACATATGTCCTAAACCTAAATGTCAAAGTCGGCCCCGCCGATTTTGTCTATCCGACGCCACCGAGTTTCATCTAATCCAGCCACTGCCAAACCCTAGTCACTTCGGTCTCATTGATGGGATCTCGGTCTCGACGAGATGGGCTTGCAAATTCTCTGTGACCTATTGCAACAAAATCGTTCCCACCGAGTTTGTTCAGTCGGTCCCATCGAGTTTGGTTGACCAATACTCTGTTTGCTTATTACCAAAATCGGTCTCCCCGAGTTTGAGTAATCGTTCAAACCGAGTTGAGGTTTTACCCTAACCCTTGCACATCAGTCCCACCGAGTTGACCTTGTCGGTCCCACCGAAAACTCTAACGTTCACATTTTAACCTGAATCGGTCTGACCGAGTTTGATGATTCGGTCGCACCAAGTTTGGAAATCTGTGTGTAACGGTTAGATTTTGTGTGGAGGCTATATATACCCCTCCACCCATTCTTCATTTATGAGTAGAGCCATCAGAACGTGCCTACACTTCCAGCGTTCATTTTTTGAGAGAGAACCACGTACTCATGTGTTGAGACCAAGATATTCCATTCCAACCACAAGAATCTTGATCTCTAGCCTTCCCAAGTTGCTTTCCAATCAAATCATCTTTCCACCATAGCCAAATCTATGAGAGAGAGTTGAGTGTTGGGGAGACTATCATTTTAAGCATAAGAGCAACAAGTTCATCATCAACACACCATCTATTACCTTTTAGAGAGTGGTGTCTCCTAGATTGGTTAGGTTTCACTTGGGAGCCTCCGTCAAGATTGTGGAGTTGAACCAAGGAGTTTGTAAGGTCAAGGAGATCGCCTACTTTGTGAAGATCTACCCTAGTGAGGCAAGTCCTTCATGGGTGATAGCCATGGTGGGATAGACAAAGTTGCTTCTTCATGGACCCTTCATGGGTGGAGCCCTCTGTGGACTCGCACAACCGCTACCCTTCATGGGTTGAAGTCTCCACCAACGTGGATGTACGATAGCACCACCTATCGGAACCACGCCAAAAATCTCCGTGTCTCCAATTGCGTTTGCACACTCCGATCCCATCCCTTTACTTTCTTGCAAATTGCATGCTTTACTTTCCACTGCTCATATACTCTTTGCATGCTTGCTTGAAATTTTGTTAATCTACCACCTCAACTTGAAAAACTTAAAAGCTGCCAACTTTATTTGTTGAGGGTCTAATCACCCCCCCTCTAGACACCTCTTCTCGGTCCTTTGACATGTCCCTTTCTTTCACTGGGATTGAGCATCGCAAGATTGAAGCCATTACAAAGCACATCTTCCCATGGCAAGATAAATCAATCTAGTTTTCCAAACCAAAGCAATAAATCGGAGAAAAAATACGAAGCTATATTAATCATGCATAAAAGAGTTCAGAAGAAACTCAAATAATATTCATGGATAGATCTGATCATAAACTCACAATTCATCAAATCTCAACAAACACACCGCAAAAAGTTATTATCAAATAGATCACCAAGAACAAAAAGGAGAACACTGTATTGAGAAACATCAAGAGAGAAGAAGCGATCTAGCTACTAACTATGGACTCGTAGGTCTGTGGTAAACTACTCATGCATCATTGGAGGGGCAGTAAGGTTGGTGTAGAACCCCTTTGTAATTGATTCCCCCTCTGGCAGAGTGCCAGCAAAGGTCCCCATGTGGGATCTCTCAAGAACACAGGCTTGCAGCGGCGGAAAAAGTATTTCGTGGACTCCCCAGTTTCCTGATTTATGGGTATTTATAGATGCAGAGTTAGGTCAAACTAATCCATGTGGGCCCCACAACCCATCAGGACGGGCACTCCCTGATGGGTTGTGGGCCCATGCTCCCATGTCTGGTCTTCTCCCAAATCTTCTAGTGTCCCTTATGTCCAAAAAAATCTCCAAAAAGTTACGTGGCATTTGGACTTCGTTTTCTACTGATATTCTGCTAAACCAAAAACAAGTAAAAAACATCAACTGACACTGGCCACTAAGTTAATAAGTCAGTCCCAAAAATTGATATAAAGTTGCTTGTGAATGTAAATAAAATGTCCAAGATTGATACTGTAATAGCATGGGACAATAAAAAATTATAGATACGTTGGAGACGTATCACCAAGTAGGGTCCTTGAGCAACACATTAGTGATATAGAACCACTCGGTCGCCCACATATCGATGTCCTCCTCCGGAGTGCCAGGAATATTTGCTGCCCTGGCAATTATGCACACCACAAAACCTCTCACCTCGAAGAGAGTACCATCTCGAGAGTAGGGTGCTAGGAAAAAACACTTACGCCACAGCCTAAAGTGGGCCTCGCAGCCCAGGAAGGCTTTACAAAGGGTGACAAAGCCTGCTCTATGGAGAATGGATTTTGAGGAAAGGTGGTGGGTCTGGATCCCATAGAACTCCAAAATGCCCCTGAGGAAGGGATCAATAGGGGAACCGAGACCTCGAAGGAGGAAGGCGATGGAGTAGATTCACTCCTTTCCATGAGGCATGGGATAATTGTCGTCAATGACCCCTATATACTTGACCTACAGCCCAGGGCAAGCAGATGTGAAATCTAGATCAGGTAAATACCCCTGGGTGGTGAATCAATCAAGTCGTGCTCGAGCAATGGAGTAGCTTTTCCAATCTCCTTTGAGGGGGGCGTTCTGACATTTTGATGAGCCAGGAACATTTGCCATTGTTGAGATCTAGGAACCACAAGGGGAGGGTAAATTGTGTGGGCATGAGAGGAGGACAGTCAGGGTGAAGGGTAAAAGTTATTTCTCCTTGGCCTTATATTTTCCACAATGGGACATGATGCAACGGGACGTCTGAAGTCCTTAATGTTTAATCCGCAAGTTCCCCAGGCGTCATGCCTTGTTTGGGAACGCAAATCAAGAAAGTGCCGTTAATATCAGATTTGAGGACCCACCACAACTCACTTTTAAGTGAGTATGTCGAGGAGTGGGACCACAAGACTGCCAAAGTTCATCATGAAGCCTCGGAGAATAAAAGTTCTCTCATAAGGAATCAATCGCAGCATAAGATAACTTCAGACTTGTTGTCCTCGACCGGGAGTCTTCGTATCCGATGAGACCATCACTATTCAGATTCATGCTGAAGTACTTGGATTTAGAAGCCGACGTGGAATGAAGCCGAAGACTAGAAGTTGAAGCTATTCCGAGGAATGACTAGAGTCCTTGGCTTGAAGGTTAGTTCAGGGGCTACTGACGGTGTCCTAGGGGTGCACACCATGTAGGCCCACCAGTCATGGGCTGACCCGAGGACCCACCTACAGATGAAGAATGGGACACGTAGGTCGTGGCCCTCAGCATGCTCAAGATGAATCCTCTGAAGACTTGGTGTACACTTCAAGGCATATTTTCAAGTGATCAGCGTGTTATCCCTAGTTTTAGCCGACATACTTGTAACCCCAAATATTCTTGGTCCCTATATAAGCCAAGGGGTTTAATCTATAGAGGCAATGTTTAAGAGATGAAAGCTCACATGTACAATCTCAAGGTAGATCATCATGTACTTTGTACCCCATCCACAATCAACATAACAGGAGTAGGATGTAAGATTTTACCTCTTCGAGAGGGCCTAAACCTGGGTAAAACTATGTTCCTTTACTTCCTCTTGCCATCGTGCCAAGATCACCATCTCGGGACCCCCTACCCAGATCCATCGGTTTTAACCCCGATACTACCTAATCTAAATAGATTGAGCTAGATCCTTAAAGATCCATTGATTGTATTCCAAGTAGATGATACCCCTTGACATATGCATCGGGCTTCCGAGTCATTGATGTTGTGTAACGCCCCGAGACCGACGCTCCAGAAGACTTCCAGCGACTCCGAGTTTCGTCGTGTGATTTGTTTTGTTTGTTGCATCATTTGCATTGCATCATGCCATCATGTCATTTTTTTTAAACTCTTCTAAATAAATTGCATAGATCTTTTGATCTATTTAAATCGAGGGATATTCACATGGTGATTTCTCTTTAAAACATATTCAAAGTCTCCTACTATTATTAGAGAGCTATAATAAAATATTCCATTTTTGGAATCACCAAAACACACTTACAAAATAATTTCATTCCTTTTCTGCTTCAAGTTTGGTCTCCAACCTTGCCAATATTTATTTCATCATTTTCCGGAGCTCCACCAAAAATCCGAACATTTTTGGACCTTCCCAAACCTCACTTCCTATTCAAATCATTTGAATTTAAATCAAATGAGTTTGAATTTAATCTTTCAATCATGCCTCTTCTATTTTCTTGGGACTAGCGCATTTTTTGTGAGTCCAAGAATATTATTTGCATGTGCTAATTCTTTGCCTATCCTTCTCTTTCTTTTCTTTCTCTTTTTCTGTTTTGTTTTAAATGGGAAAATGAGAGAGAGAAGAGAGAGTGCAGCCTGTAGCCCAGCCGGCCTCTAAGCCCAAGGCCCAGCCGCCCCCACCTTTCCCCGTAACCCTAGCCCGAACCACTCTCCCTCCCATCGATCCCCATCTCTTCCTCTGGCCGCCGCACTCATCTCTCTCCCTCGACCCCCCTCCTCTTTTCTTCCTCATCGCGCCGAACCAGGGAGACGCCGCCCCCGCGCCCTGTCTTCCTCCTCGCCCTGCGCGCCCGACGCCGCCCCGCGTCCTCAACTCCGGCGGCCACGTGCCCCTCCTCGACCTCGCCGCCGACAGCAGCAGCTGCTGCACCCTCGCGCCGAGCGCCGCCCCTTCGCGCCCCTCTGTCGTTCGCCTCGGGCTCCTCCGACCTTCCTCGCGCCCGATCTGCTCCAAACCGCGCCACCGGCCAAGTTCCTCGACCTCCGCGTCGTCCCGGAGTCCCTCGCCCACCGCTGCGCGGTCCAGTCATTGCTTCTCCGAGCTGCGTCTGTACGTCGACGCTAAGTTTCGTTGCCTACTCGCCGCCATCGCCTTAGCAGGAGCTCCGCCTCCCCTGCTTCATGCCAAGGCCAACACCGGCCACTTCTTCCAGCCGCTGCTCGGCCATGCCCCGACGACCAGCAGCTCGAGCTACCTCCACGCACCTCCTGTGACCTCCCGAGGCAGAGCCTTTGCTAGTCCCTCGATGCCCCTTCAGTTCAGCAAGACCGGCTACTTCGACTACCACACCGGAACGCAAGTTCATGGATATGCCAAGTTCCTCTACGACTTGTGTACAACTACCGTCGCCAAGACCGGACCGACAAGTACCCCGGCAACGTGTGTACCACTACCACCGCCGCGAGAACGACTACTTCCACAACGTCCCGTGAACGCCTACTTCCTCTACACCGCTCCGAACTCGCTCCGCCCCGAAACGCACGCTTCGAAGGTATAACACCGAGACGATGTCCGTGGACCGAATGCATGTTGTATGAGATGCCCGTTTTTGCATCGTGTCCGTTTGTCACTCGTTTCCATGCCACTATCCCGTGGGAACCCGGAAGCCGGGAGCACCCCACCATCTTGCATGACTTGTTCACGCCTCCTTTTGCACCGGTATCTCCGTGAGCTACCGGAACCGATATGTTGCCGTGGCATCATTTTCGGATATGTTGCCGTGGCACCATTTTTGTTTCACCGCCGTGGCACCTTTTTCCTTCCGCCATGGCGACAAATGCCTCGTATCATGCTCATGTCAACATTTTCATAATAATTGCATAAACTTGTATATGTCATCCGCATCATGATAACAACAATTAAAATGTTTAATATTGTGTTTGCATTAAACTGCTAAATGACATGGGGATTCTCCGGAATTGTTGTTTGTTGCTTCCGGCCTCATTTAACCTTGACTAGATAGGTAGTTTTCATTTGCTTCACCCTCTTGCCATGCTTAACAACATTTAATATTGTTGGGTACATAAACGGGATCAAACTAAATAACTTATCGTGGTGTTTCGTCAATATGCAACTCGTTGCATATTGAGCTCCATTTAATTTGTAGGATTGTTTGTGCACTTTGCCATGCCATGCCTCATTAAATCGGACATGCATCATACTTGATTGTGCATCGTGCCTTGACTATGCTTGTGTGTTTACCATGGTTGTTTGCTTCTTTCCGGGTTGCTTCTCTTGTTAGCTTCGGTTTCGTTCCGGAGTTGTGAGGATTCGTTCGACTACGTCCGTTTGTCTTCTTCATGGACTCGTTCTTCTTCCTTGCGGGATTTCAGGCAAGATGATCATACCCTCGAAATCACTACTATCTTTGCTATGCTAGTTTGCTCGCTCTTTTGCTATGCCAATGCTACGATGCCTACCATTTGCTTGTCAGCCTCCCAAATTGCCATGTCAAACCTCTAACCCACCATGTCCTAGCAAACCGTTGATTGGCTATGTTACCGCTTTGCTCAGCCCCTCTTATAGCGTTGTTAGTTGCAGGTGAAGATTGAAGTTTGTTCCTTGTTGGAACATGGAGATGTTATTCCTTGTTGGAACATGTTTACTTGTTGGGATATCACAATATATCTTATTTAATTAATGCATCTATATACTTGGTAAAGGGTGGAAGGCTCGGCCTTATGCCTGGTGTTTTGTTCCACTCTTGCCGCCCTAGTTTCCGTCATATCGGTGTTATGTTCCCGGATTTTGCGTTCCTTACACGGTTGGGCTATAATGGGAACCCCTTGACAGTTCGCCTTAAGTAAAGCTCCTCCAGCAATGCCCAACATTGGTTTTACCATTTGCACTAACAACCTACCACCTTCCCTTGGGTTCTGCAAACTCAAGGGTCATCTTTATTCTAACCCCCCCGGGCCAGTGCTCCTCTGAGTGTTGGTCCGAACTGAGCTGCCTGCGGGGCCACCTCGGGGAAACTTGAGGGTTGGTTTTACTCGTAGCTAGACTCATCTGAGTGTGCCCTGAGAAAGAGATATGTGCAGCCCCTATCGGGATTTGTCGGCACATTCGGGCGGTGTTGCTGGTTTAGTTTTACCCTGTCGAAATGTCTTGTTGTACCGGGATACCGAGTCTGATCGGAACGTCTCGGGTGGAGGTCTATTCCTTCGTTGACCGTGAGAGCTTGTTATGGGCTAAGTTGGGACTCCCCTGCAGGGTATTATCTTTCGAAAGCCGTGCCCGCGGTTATGTGGCAGATGGGAATTTGTTAACGTCCGGTTGTAGAAAACCCGAAGTTGACCTTAATTAAAATACATCAACCGTGTGTGTAACCGTGATGGTCTCTTTCCGGCGGAGTCCGGGAAGTGAACACGGTGTTGGAGTTATGCTTGACGTAGGTTGCTATAGGATCACTTCTTGATCATACTTTTATCGACCGTGCTTTGCCCTCTCTTTTCGCTCTCTTTTGCGATTGTAGCCACCATATATGCTAGTCGCTTGCTGCAGCTCCACCTCATTACTCCATCCTTCCTATAAGCTTAAATAGTCTTGATCTCGCGGGTGCGAGATTGCTGAGTCCCCGTGGCTCACAGATACTTTCAAAACCAGTTTGCAGGTGCCTATGTTACCGAGCAGGTGACGCAACCAAGCTCAAGGAGGAGCTCGATGAAGATCTTGCCCTTTGTGTTGTTTCGTTCTAGTTGATCAGTAGTGGAGCCCAGTTGGGGTCGATCGGGGACCTTTGTCGCATCTGGGGTTCTTCTTTTATTTTGGTTCCGTAGTCGGACCTTGATTGTATCTGGATGTTGTAATGTTTTATTCATGTAATTGTGTGAAGTGGCGATTGTAAGCCAACTATTTATCTCTTTCCCTTATGTATTACATGGGTTGTGTGAAGATTACCTCACTTGCGACATTGCTTTCAATGCGGTTATGCCTCTAAGTCGTGCTTCGACACGTGGGAGATATAGCCGCATCGAGGGCGTTACAAGTTGGTTCAATGTCAAGTGTTGATTCCATACCTTTCCGAAATGGTGTTCTCATACTCTGATTTGAATAATAATCATTCTGGATAATCGAGATTGTCTTGTCAATCCTTTTCAACCGGTGTGTTTCTCTTCAAGTGGATCCGATCACTTCAACATCAGCAAGACCAATTATCATTTCTTCTCAAGGGTGTTTGTTTCATCCGTCTCCAAGTTGCCTTTGTTTTTCCCGCCCACCCACCATTTTTCCTCAAGGACTAAGATTTCTTTACCAAGTATCCTTTTATTTTTGTGAAGTTTCTCCATTCTTTTCCGTCAATGTTCTTACCCGGTGGTTCCGAAGAAGATGTTCTACTAGTTCGTCATTCCTCATTCCTTTCTCTTCTCCGGTGGATTCAAGTCAAGTTTTGTTGATCATACCTTTTTCCTCATTTCAATGTCTTCTCATACCGGTGCACCTCATTATCATTCTACTTCTCGCTATTTGTTATTCCGGAGTGCTCAAGATATCTCGAAGATTCGTGGTTCCACTCTGCATTCGTTCAAGCTCTTTCGAGGTTGTTATCTCATTCAAGCCTTTTAATTCAACCGGTGCAACATCTCTTTTAAATCTTTTCAACGGTGTTCTTTTGATTGGGCCCTAACCCACAGGTCTTTTCCCAGGATCTTACCTGACTCTTCTATTTTCCCAGAGCTATCCTAAATTCTTCTCCAAGTTTGACGTAAGAATGAGTTATCATTAGTCAAATGCTTTTCTCCAAGATCTTTCAAATTCTTTTCATAGTTGCCTTAACCTCTTCGCTTTTGATTCTTCCGGTGTGCCTCAATAATTCTTGGTGGTGTTTCTCGTTGTCATTCTCATCATTTGAAGACCGAAGAAGAGTTTCTCTTTAATCTTGCTCTATTCTCTTCAAGATTCATGGTGCTAGCTTGTTGCCATCCTCTCATAATTATTTTCGATTGTGAGAATCTTTTTCACCCATCAGGAGATATTCAAGAGTCTTCTCAGTTTGTCATCCGGAGTCCATCAATTCAGGTTTATTCATTCTCAGCCGTCAGTTATCATTCTCCTATCTTGCCGGTGCATCTATCGAATATCCTCTAATCAGTTCTTGATCTCTTTGTTCTCATGTATCTAGTTTGTCTCAAGCACCTTCGTTCATTTGCTAGTTCTTACCGGTGATGCACCCCTACTTCGATCATTTTCAATTCTTACGGTGGTTCTTTCAAGATCTCTCTTCCTTGTTCATCATATCAATTCATTTGTTGTTCCAATCCTACCGGTGGTTCATTGAAGACCTTCTCAAGTTTACGCTATATCTCTTTTAATCCTTTCTACGAGAATAAGTAGTATGCCAAATCCGTTGATTGTCGTCAATTTAATTGGTGAAGGATAAGCATAACATAATTCTTATTCTTGTTCATCCAAGCGATTAATTCTTTATTCCAGAGGCCCTTAAAATTCTCGGTTTCATTTGTTTCATCTTCTCTTTTTCCCGGAGTTCCAAGCTCTAATTATCACGGAGATCCATCTAAATCATTGCAAGGATTCACCTTGTGTTTTCAATTTCTCTTTCTTTTCATTCCTTTTGTTTACCGGAGTTCTTCATGGAGGTTCTACATGATGGTTCATCAAGGATTTAATTCCCTTCTCAAAGTGTTCATCAAGATTCTTTTCTAAGAAACTCAAGCTTTCTTCATATTGTAATCCGGAGTGCATTCTTTCTATCATATTATTGGAGGTGGTATTATGCCATTCTTGATAATTTGAGTTCATGTTTCATGATTCACTTGTTGTAAGGATGAGATATTTTAAATCCATCATTTTCTTCATTGGAATTATCTTGGGTTATATTTCACCTAAAGCTTTCCTTTAAGAATTGTCGCTCTCATGGTGTTTATCTATGATCCAATTTCTTCATTTACCCTTTCCGGTGCGATATACTTTCTCGTCTCCTTGTTCATATCAATACAATTCTTTTCCCGTGAGTGGCAGGTTGTCACCTCATATTTTGAGATGTACTCCATAAGACCATATCAAGTTTATTCTTTCGTTGTTGGCTTTCCAATAACTCCGTTCGACCCTTCTCCTTAAGATGCCTTTTCAAACTCTTTTGTGGCAGAAGTTGGCATTTTCTTCAACATTCTTTTATTTCAATTATCAATCTTCTATTTCTTTCTCCCGGAGGCAGTGTATTGTGATTTCATCAAGTATCTTCTCATCTTATCAAGTTCTTATTCAATGCTTTTTCTTTTCAATCGGAGTGCTGCCCGAAGTTGTTCTCCCTTGTTCCTCTTTTCTAACGGAGTGTTTTCAGCTTCGTCATCTCCATTGTATTCTTTTCTCGAAATGGATTAACCTTTCAAGGTTCTTTGGATTCACTCATTTGTCAAAGAAGCAACTTAGTTTTACCTCTTCTCTTTCTCTTCTGTTTTCCCTCCGGTGCCATTCTAGATCTCGGGACGAGATCCTCTCATAGTGGTGGAGTGTTGTAACGCCCCGAGACCGACGCTCCAGAAGACTTCCAGCGACTCCGAGTTTCGTCGTGTGATTTGTTTTGTTTGTTGCATCATTTGCATTGCATCATGCCATCATGTCATTTTTTTAAACTCTTCTAAATAAATTGCATAGATCTTTTGATCTATTTAAATCGAGGGATATTCACATGGTGATTTCTCTTTAAATCATATTCAAAGTCTCCTACTATTATTAGGGAGCTACAATAAAATATTCCATTTTGGAATCACCAAAACACACTTACAAAATAATTTCATTCCTTTTCTGCTTCAAGTTTGGTCTCCAACCTTGCCAATATTTATTTCATCATTTTCCGGAGCTCCACCAAAAATCCGAACATTTTTGGACCTTCCCAAACCTCACTTCCTATTCAAATCATTTGAATTTAAATCAAATGAGTTTGAATTTAATCTTTCAATCATGCCTCTTCTATTTTCTTGGGACTAGCGCATTTTTTGTGAGTCCAAGAATATTATTTGCATGTGCTAATTCTTTGCCTATCCTTCTCTTTCTTTTCTTTCTCTTTTTCTGTTTTGTTTTAAATGGGAAAATGAGAGAGAGAAGAGAGAGTGCAGCCTGTAGCCAAGCCGGCCTCTAAGCCCAAGGCCCAGCCGCCCCCACCTTTCCCCGTAACCCTAGCCCGAACCACTCTCCCTCCCATCGATCCCCATCTCTTCCTCTGGCCGCCGCACTCATCTCTCTCCCTCGACCCCCCTCCTCTTTTCTTCCTCATCGCGCCGAACCAGGGAGACGCCGCCCCCGCGCCTTGTCTTCCTCCTCGCCCTGCGCGCCCGACGCCGCCCCGCGTCCTCAACTCCGGCGGCCACGTGCCCCTCCTCGACCTCGCCGCCGACAGCAGCAGCTGCTGCACCCTCGCGCCGAGCGCCGCCCCTTCGCGCCCCTCTGTCGTTCGCCTCGGGCTCCTCCGACCTTCCTCGCGCCCGATCTGCTCCAAACCGCGCCACCGGCCAAGTTCCTCGACCTCCGCGTCGTCCCGGAGTCCCTCGCCCACCGCTGCGCGGTCCAGTCATTGCTTCTCCGAGCTGCGTCTGTACGTCGACGCCAAGTTTCGTTGCCTACTCGCCGCCATCGCCTTAGCAGGAGCTCCGCCTCCCCTGCTTCATGCCAAGGCCAACACCGGCCACTTCTTCCAGCCGCTGCTCGGCCATGCCCCGACGACCAGCAGCTCGAGCTACCTCCACGCACCTCCTGTGATCTCCCGAGGCAGGGCCTTTGCTAGTCCCTCGATGCCCCTTCAGTTCAGCAAGACCGGCTACTTCGACTACCACACCGGAACGCAAGTTCATGGATATGCCAAGTTCCTCTACGACTTGTGTACAACTACCGTCGCCAAGACCGGACCGACAAGTACCCCGGCAACGTGTGTACCACTACCACCGCCGCGAGAACGACTACTTCCACGACGTCCCGTGAACGCCTACTTCCTCTACATCGCTCCGAACTCGCTCCGCCCCGAAACGCACGCTTCGAAGGTATAACACCGAGACGATGTCCGTGGACCGAATGCATGTTGTATGAGATGCCCGTTTTTGCATCGTGTCCGTTTGTCACTCGTTTCCATGCCACTATCCCGTGGGAACCCGGAAGCCGGGAGCACCCCACCATCTTGCATGACTTGTTCACGCCTCCTTTTGCACCGGTATCTCCGTGAGCTACCGGAACCGATATGTTGCCGTGGCACCATTTTTGTTTCACCGCCGTGGCACCTTTTTCCTTCCGCCATGGCGACAAATGCCTCGTATCATGCTCATGTCAACATTTTCATAATAATTGCATAAACTTGTATATGTCATCCGCATCATGATAACAACAATTAAAATGTTTAATATTGTGTTTGCATTAAACTGCTAAATGACATGGGGATTCTCCGGAATTGTTGTTTGTTGCTTCCGGCCTCATTTAACCTTGACTAGATAGGTAGTTTTCATTTGCTTCACCCTCTTGCCATGCTTAACAACATTTAATATTGTTGGGTACATAAACGGGATCAAACTAAATAACTTATCGTGGTGTTTCGTCAATATGCAACTCGTTGCATATTGAGCTCCATTTAATTTGTAGGATTGTTTGTGCACTTTGCCATGCCATGCCTCATTAAATCGGACATGCATCATACTTGATTGTGCATCGTGCCTTGACTATGCTTGTGTGTTTACCTTGGTTGTTTGCTTCTCTTGTTAGCTTCGGTTTCGTTCCGGAGTTGTGAGGATTCGTTCGACTACGTCCGTTTGTCTTCTTCATGGACTCGTTCTTCTTCCTTGCGGGATTTCAGGCAAGATGATCATACCCTCGAAATCACTACTATCTTTGCTATGCTAGTTTGCTCGCTCTTTTGCTATGCCAATGCTACGATGCCTACCATTTGCTTGTCAGCCTCCCAAATTGCCATGTCAAACCTCTAACCCACCATGTCCTAGCAAACCGTTGATTGGCTATGTTACCGCTTTGCTCAGCCCCTCTTATAGCGTTGTTAGTTGCAAGTGAAGATTGAAGTTTGTTCCTTGTTGGAACATGGAGATGTTGTTCCTTGTTGGAACATGTTTACTTGTTGGGATATCACAATATATCTTATTTAATTAATGCATCTATATACTTGGTAAAGGGTGGAAGGCTCGGCCTTATGCCTGGTGTTTTGTTCCACTCTTGCCGCCCTAGTTTCCGTCATATCGGTGTTATGTTCCCGGATTTTGCGTTCCTTACACGGTTGGGCTATAATGGGAACCCCTTGACAGTTCGCCTTAAGTAAAGCTCCTCCAGCAATGCCCAACATTGGTTTTACCATTTGCACTAACAACCTACCACCTTCCCTTGGGTTCTGCAAACTCAAGGGTCATCTTTATTCTAACCCCCCCGGGCCAGTGCTCCTCTGAGTGTTGGTCCGAACTGAGCTGCCTGCGGGGCCACCTCGGGGAAACTTGAGGGTTGGTTTTACTCGTAGCTAGACTCATCTGAGTGTGCACCGAGAAAGAGATATGTGCAGCTCCTATCGGGATTTGTCGGCACATTCGGGCGGTGTTGCTGGTTTAGTTTTACCCTGTTGAAATGTCTTGTTGTACCGGGATACCGAGTCTGATCGGAACGTCTCGGGTGGAGGTCTATTCCTTCGTTGATCGTGAGAGCTTGTTATGGGCTAAGTTGGGACTCCCCTGCAGGGTATTATCTTTCGAAAGCCGTGCCCGCGGTTATGTGGCAGATGGGAATTTGTTAACGTCCGGTTGTAGAAAACCCGAAGTTGACCTTAATTAAAATACATCAACCGTGTGTGTAACCGTGATGGTCTCTTTCCGGCGGAGTCCGGGAAGTGAACACGGTGTTGGAGTTATGCTTGACGTAGGTTGCTATAGGATCACTTCTTGATCATACTTTTATCGACCGTGCTTTGCCCTCTCTTCTCGCTCTCTTTTGCGATTGTAGCCACCATATATGCTAGTCGCTTGCTGCAGCTCCACCTCATTACTCCATCCTTCCTATAAGCTTAAATAGTCTTGATCTCGCGGGTGCGAGATTGCTGAGTCCCCGTGGCTCACAGATACTTTCAAAACCAGTTTGCAGGTGCCTATGTTACCGAGCAGGTGACGCAACCAAGCTCAAGGAGGAGCTCGATGAAGATCTTGCCCTTTGTGTTGTTTCGTTCTAGTTGATCAGTAGTGGAGCCCAGTTGGGGTCGATCGGGGACCTTTGTCGCATCTGGGGTTCTTCTTTTATTTTGATTCCGTAGTCGGACCTTGATTGTATCTGGATGTTGTAATGTTTTATTCATGTAATTGTGTGAAGTGGCGATTGTAAGCCAACTATGTATCTCTTTCCCTTATGTATTACATGGGTTGTGTGAAGATTACCTCACTTGCGACATTGCTTTCAATGCGGTTATGCCTCTAAGTCGTGCTTCGACACGTGGGAGATATAGCCGCATCGAGGGCGTTACATGTTGGTTGCCTCGTTGTGATTGGGATGACTATTTCTTCTTTTGCTATACCCCGAGGTCATGCCATCATCACCACCGAACCGAGGATAGGGGGGACCACCAACAATAGTTATTTTTATTACAGTGGGAAGTAGGAAGAATGTGTCATGACATGTGACGGAATTTGTTTGCATGGTATTTTGAAAGAACATACAGTGCCCCATGTTTGGTTTTGGTAATTGATGATAATCTCTATGGACTAATAGTTGCCTTGAGTTATATTTAAAGGATTTGTCCATAGGCTTTTCTTGAAGTCCATATGTTGGTTTCAAGGAGAGTATGTGATGACCAAGGTGTTATTCAAGGAATTATCTGAAGATTTGTCATGTGTGAGGTTGATCAAGACTAATTCAAAGGGTGAATCAAGTTGATCAACACAAAAAACATAGAAGATGTAAAAAGAGGGATCAGGTGACCCCATGGTATGGTAAACATTGTCCATTACACTTTGTGTAATAACTCATGATCTATGTGTGAGTTCTATGTGGGGTTAGGTTTGTTTCCATGGGTTTGCATTAAGAGGAAGATCTCATTCAACCCATGGAGGATGACATCAAGTGGTGATCTTCATCAAGATTGCGGTGTGCAAGTTCAAGTGGAGCATCACGAAGAGATCGTCCTTGAAGCTTGTCGTCCATTGTGGTATTAATGGACTTGTGAAGATGTGCCAAAGAGTGGTGTCGGTGTCAAAACCGGCGGATCTCGGGTAGGGGGTCCCGAACTGTGCGTCTAGGCGGATGGTAACAGGAGACAAGGGACACGATGTTTTTACCCAGGTTCGGGCCCTCACGATGGAGATAAAACCCTACTCCTGCTTGATTAATATTGATGATATGGGTAGTACAAGAGTAGATCTACCACGAGATCAGAGAGGCTAAACCCTAGAAGCTAGCCTATGGTATGATTGTTGTTTGTCCTACGGACTAAAACCCTCTGGTTTATATAGGCACCGAAGAGGGTTAGGGTTACACAGAGTCGGTTACAATGGTAGGAGATCTACATATCCGTATCGCCAAGCTTGCCTTCCACGCCAAGGAAAGTCCCATCCAGACACGGGACGAAGTCTTCAATCTTGTATCTTCATAGTCCAGGAGTCTGGCCAAAGGTGATAGTTCGGCTATCCGGACACCCCCTAATCCGAGACTCCCTCAATAGCCCCCGAACCAGGCTTCAACGGTGATGAGTCCGGCGCGTAGATTGTCTTCAGGATTGCAAGGCGGGTTCTTCTCCAAATCCTGTGTACCTGTTTGAATAGCATCCGGCTTCTTGTAAATATTGCGCTCCTCGGCTTCGACTCCCAATAATGGCCATCTTCCACGTGTCGAACGAATGCGAAAATCCAGGGTGCTTTTACATTATACCCCCCTAGCCGCGCAAATGAGCTGCCTATAAAAGAGACGGGGATCTAGATCTGCATCACACCATCCTCCCTTCGCGAGCATTCATCAGAGTGCATCTGGCAAAAATCCATTCCATCATGGACAGTCGACACGGCTCCTCCTCTCGCCCTTCCAGCCCCTAGCCTGGAGATTGGGAGAGATGCTCCGTCCCGCACATCAAGTTAGTGGTGCTCCAAACCAAGGGATTTCTTCCCCCAGCCTTCATGGTTTCGGTTCGAGCCGGACTCACCACCTATAAGGGCGGAAAGCAAGCGGTGAGCGTCCCCAGCCACTCCAAAGGAGAGCGGGTATGCCTTGTCTCTTATTTGATAAGAGGGCTCGGATTTCCAATTCATTCATTTCTCCAGGGGCTCCTGGAGTTCTACATCCTCCAGTTGCACAACCTTAGGCCTGCCTCCATTTTGCATATTGCGGGCTTCGTGGCCCTCTGCAAGCTATTTTTGGGCGTCGAGGCTCATTTTGCGCTGTGGAAGAAGTTGTTCTGTCTTGTGCCCCGTTCTCAAGAGGGGATAATTTATCAAGTGGGCGGAGCCAAACTATGGCGCATCACCGGGACCGGATATCTATCCGGAACCCCGAAGAAGGCGTCCGAAGACTGGCCTTCGGAGTGGTTTTATATAGAAGATGTCCCCCTGCCGGACCCTGTTCGGATCGGCCTTCCTGAGTTCAATAACGCTCCTTCGAAGAAACGCCTAAGTTGGCGTCCACGGAACCCTCAGAAGGAAAATGACAGAGACGTCCTTTACCCGATGAGCCGAATAAGGTTGTTAGCTCATTCCGGACTGACCATGATTGGGGTCATGGCCACATGCATTATGCAGGGGGTGCAGCCGCTCCAGTATAGGGGCCACCCCATGTGGGATTTCAACGGGGAGGATGATGCCACCCGCTGCGGCCGTAAGGAGCCGGGATCGGTGCCCGATCTGGCGAAGATCTTGTCCGCGTTGTACAAGGGAGAAGAGGAAGAATTTCTCCGCGTCAATCCACATGACGGATTTTCTATGTACAATCCTCCAAGCTGGGTAAGCGGACATTTATTTTTGCCTATCCGATCCATACTCCCATAGTCAAGTATCTCATTTTGTGATTTCGGCGAAGGAGCTGCGCCGGGCCGTAAAGGATATAAACAGCCCGCCTACACAACCTGAGGATCCGGAACGGTTCCTCGACCCGACCTCCCAAGAGGATCCAGACATATCGGTGGAGCTAATCGATGGGGTATTTCACCAACTGAGCATCGATAATGCCTTGGTTGCCATTATGACCGATTACCCGGAATACTTCCAGCCTCGCAGGTAACTGACACCGAAGTCCCAACACTTTGGAAATGACCCATCCGTGCTTATTTTTGATCATCGTATACCGATGGTGTTTCGTAGGGGGCGGCCTTGAGGCGGAAGGCCGATCCCGCGGCGGCTAGCCAACAAGGGGTAGCACGGCCCAACAGGCTAAAAAGAAGTGCGGTCTGGATTGAAACTCCGGTGCAACGGTACGGCGTGCCACCTTAATCTCATACGTTATTCCTGGGAGACACGCTGACGCTTGTGCTTTTTCAGGAAAAAGAGCACTCGCTGGACTGTATCTGGAGAGGTTGCCAATCAATCCTCCGCTCGCCAGGCTCCAAAGCCAGGTCTAGAAGCGGAGGCGAACACGAGGCATGCGTCGGATGTTCCTCCGACAGAGGATGCCGACATGTTATCTGCCACCAATTCTGAGGTGGAGAGTGCCCTGAATCATAGGCGTCGCCGGACAATTCTCCGTGACGCGTGTTTCTCCCCAGAGGCATTGGATGCCTTCAATTCAGGAGATGCGCACCTCCATGCCACTCAAAATGGTCTAGCCAGAGCCACGGAGCGGTATGTAAAAGACATACAGGTGAGAAAATTTGACAGTTATATATGCCAGTAGCCCCTGAGACGTGAAATAGTTAGAATAACTGATTTAAGGATCATTTATCATGCAGGATCTTACAGAAAAAAATACCCAACTGTCCCAGGAGCTGGAGGAGTGCAAGGCCCAACTTGAGGCCGCACTAGCCGCAGCGGGGGAAGCCAAAGAGACCCCCTCTGGTAATATATGCTTCAAAAGATAAGTAATTTGTGAAGTGCGACGTGTGTGGAAGTCTGACAGTAATATTGCAGATAGCGCCGGGATAGATTCGGACAAGCAACATCTCATGCGCCGGTTAAAGGCCGGCGAGAATGTTCTTACAAGGGTGAGGCAAGAGAAAAATAATCTCCAAGATGCCAACACCCGGCTGGGTGAGCAACTAAAGGATGTTCGTGCCCAGCTGCCTGACTCCATTAAGGAGAATCGGCGGCTTCGATGCGGCATTTTTAGTAAGTGCTTGAACGAACCTTTGAAGAAAGAGTTTGGCGAGGAAGTCGACTAACATAGTTATATCTGTAGGTATGCTCACAGGCCGTCCTACAGAGGAAATGCCCGGTTCTATGGGTGACCTTCTTCCCGAGCTCTTACAACTGCACGAACGAGTTCGGCAGGTGATGAAAGGCGTCGCCCAGGCCTTGTGGCCATCTCTCTCCCCGCCCGAAGGCCTTGTAGAGCTTGCAGAGAGGCTTCAGGGAGCGCGGCAGCGCTTCTGATTATTTAAGATATTGGCCTGCCGTCAGGGAGCCAGGGAAGCCTGGGCCATGGTGAAGACGCGATACACGAAGGCTGACCCAAACCACATGGCCGAGGTCGGACCTGAGGGGCCCGATGGGAAGGAGATCCCTGTGAGCTTAGTGTATGGCCAAGTAGAGTTGGCCGCAAAGCATTCCCAGCAGGACTGTAAACTAGACAGCCTATTAGATGGCATTGAAGAGGAATACAATCAGTCGGATTGACTATGTAATTAAAGATGACATGTAAAATGCCTTCTAGCCGGATTGTAGATTGTTTGTCACAGTGGACCTTTTCGCTTCAACCTCGGGACCCAATAGTCCAGAGTGTGTCCGAATACCCTCACAGTTATGTAAGAACCGGGACATGCATGGAGACCAGGCGTAGGGGTCATTAGTGCTTTATCAGACAAGTGCCCAACTAGTTATGTTATATTACATGGTTAGTAAGAAACATCTTCCAGGGAGAATAGTTCCATTAGGGGTTCCTTTCCCTGGGAGGCATGCCCTAAAGTGCATCTCCGGACTGCGAAAAGAGGAGAAAAACATCTAGGGGCAGATAAATGAATAGGTAAGAAATCGTCTTTTAGTTCACCGACCGAATATTCTCTTAAGAACGCTAGCTTTCGGCTTCACCCAGTCTGAGGTACACATCCGGCTGACCCGGCAGTAACAATCGCAGAGGTGCTCCCTTTACCGCCTAGCCGAATAATCGGGAACGTAGGGGTAAGCACAGGAGCCAGGCAACCCAGCTTGGCCAAAACTTAAGTCATATCAATGCATATAATTGGTGAATAAAAGGTACATGTGGAAGTGTGACACATGTGTTGGGCATGAAGCCCGTATAAATGAACTTCTGTTAAAGAAGCCCCCAGGTATAATGAGCGCGGATAGCGCGTCAAGTGTTTGTGAACGATGCGCGAACAAGCTTTCAAAGGTTGCAATAGAAAAGGAGGGAGAAGGAGAGAAACAGAAGACATCTAATATGTAAAATGTAAACGGAGGAAGGAGACGAACTCAGAATACGGCGCTAGGCGTAGAATCTTCGGAGATGGGCTGCGTTCCATGGGTTCGGCTCGAGTCGGTTATCCGACGCATCTCGCAGGCGGTATGCACTGCCAGTCAGGACTTGGTCGATGATAAAGGGACCTTCCCGTTTGGGCTTGAGTTTGTCCTTTTTCTTATCCGGCAGGCGTAGAACTAACTCGCCAACGTTGTAAGTTTTGGCCCGTACTTCTCTGCTTTGATATCTTCGAGCCTGTTGTTGATAAAATGCGGAACGGGCTTTTGCCACATCCCGCTCCTCCTCCAATGCATCCAAACTGTCCTGCCGATCGAGCTCGGCTTCTCTTTCTTCGTACATGCGCATGCGAGGTGAGTCATGAATTATGTCACAGGGCAGAACTGCCTCTATGCCGTATACCATAAAGAATGGTGTAAATCTGGTGGTGCGATTTGGAGTGGTCCGCAGCCCCCAGAGTACAGAGTCGAGCTCCTCTACCCAGTGCATATTAGATTCCTTGAGGGACCGCACTAATCTGGGTTTGATGCCGCTCATGATTAGATCATTTGCTCGCTCGACTTGACCGTTAATTTGAGGGTGATAGACTGAAGCATAGTCGAGCTTGATGCCCATGTTTTTGCACCAGAGTTTGACCTCGTCGGCCGTAAAGTTCGTGCCGTTATCAGTGATGATGCTATGGGGGACGCCGTAACATTGTACGACCCCTGATATGAAGTCTATCACCGGTCCGGATTTGGCCGTCTTAACAGGTTTGGCCTCTATCCATTTGGTGAATTTATCCACCATGACCAGTAGGTATTTTTGCTTGTGGGATCCTCCTTTAAGGGGTCCAACCATGTCAAGCCCCCAGACCGCGAAGGGACAGGTTATGGGTATAGTTTTGAGGGCGGTGGGTGGCATGTGGCTTTGATTAGCAAAGAGCTGGCAGCTGACGCATCGTTGGACTAAGTCCCGAGCATCTGCCCGGGCCATCGGCCAATAAAATCCTGTACGGAAGGCCTTGCCTAAAAGGGCCCGGGCTGCAGTGTGGTGCCCGCCGAGTCCAGCATGAATTTCAGCCAGAAGGTTCCGCCCTTCCTCTTCGGAGATACACCTTTGAAGGACTCCAGTTGTGCTTTTCTTGTAAAGCTCTCCCTCATGGATCTTATAGGCTTTAGATCGCCGCACTATGCAGCGGGCCTCATTTTGGTCTTCGGGAAGTTCCTGCCTGGTTAGGTAGGCTAGGAATGGTTCCGTCCACGGGGCAATGACTGCCATTATTATGTGGGCTGAAGATGTTACTTCGTTGGCAAAACCACCAATGGTGTTAGAATGTTCGGTGTCGGGCAGTGCGGTTGGGTCCGATTTGTTATTTCCGGATTCCCGCTCCCATAGTAGGGATGGCTTGAACAGCCTCTCTAGGAAGATGTTGGGAGGGACGGCATTGCGCTTTGCGCCAATGCGCGCCAATACGTCTGCTGCCTGGTTGTTATCCCGGGCTATATGGTGAAATTCGAGCCCTTCAAACCAAGCTGACATTTTTAGGACGGAGTTGCGATAAGCTACCATTTTCGGATCCTTGGCATCGAAGTCTCCATTTATTTTGGATATCACGAGGTTTGAATCCCCGCGCACCTCTAGGCATTGAATGCCCATGGAGACTGCCATCCGGAGGCCGTGTAGAAGGGCCTCGTATTCGGCTGCGTTGTTGGAGTCCGTATACATTATCTGGAGTACGTATTGAACCGTATCTCCGGTTGGGGACGTCAAAACAACGCCAGCCCATAGACAGGCCAACATTTTGGAGCCGTCGAAGTGCATTATCCAGTTGGAATATGCGCCGTACTCTTTAGGGAGTTCGGCTTCAGTCCATTCGGCAACTCAATGGCCCATTTGGCAATCCAGCCCATCGCGTCGCGGTTGTTTATAATGTCGTTAAGAGGTACTTCGGAGGCTACTGTTATCGAACACTCTTGAACGTAGTGTCGTAGCTTCCGGGATGCCATGAACACCACGTACGCTATCTTTTGATAATGCGGGTACCGTGACTTGCATGGAGTTAGGACAGTGGACACGTAGTAAAGTGGTTTTTGAAGGGGGAACCTGTGTCCGGCCGTTTCTCGTTCGACAACAAGCACTGCGCTTACAACTTGATGAGTTGCCGCGATATATAATAGCATTGGTTCGCCCGTGTTGGGCGCGGCCAGGACCGGGTTTGTTGCCAATATGGCTTTTATTTCTTCGAGTCCGGCCGTGGCGGCATCTGTCCACTCGAAGTGTTCGGTGCGTCGGAGGAGGCGGTAAAGAGGTAACGCCTTTTCTCCTAAACGGGAGATAAAGCGGCTTAGAGCCGCCACGCATCCCGTCAATTTTTGTATTTGTTTGAGGTCCTTTGGGATATCCAATTGTGACAGAGCTCGGATCTTGGCTGGGTTTTCTTCAATTCCTCTACCGGATACAATGAAGCCCAAGAGCTTTCCGGCTGGTACGCCGAAAATGCATTTTTCCGGGTTAAGCTTAATGTCATATGTTCGGAGATTATCGAACGTGAGCCTCAAATCATCTACTAGAGTTTCGACGTGCTTGGTTTTGACGACCACATCGTCTACGTATGCCTCCACTGTTTTGCCGATCTGGTTTGCCAGACATGTCTGAATCATGCGCTGATATGTTGCGCCGGCGTTTTTGAGCCCAAAGGGCATTGTGTTGAAGCAGAATAGGCCGTATGGGGTGATGAATGCCGTTGCGGCCTGATCGGGCTCTGCCATCTTAATTTGCTGGTAGCCGGAGTAGGCGTCGAGGAAACACAATGAATCGTGTCCTGCGGTAGCGTCGATAATTTGATCGATGCGGGGAAGTGGGAAGGGATCCTTTGGGCAAGCCTTGTTGAGGTCCTTAAAATCGATGCATAGGCGCCAGGATTTGTCCTTCTTTGGTACCATCACCAGGTTTGCTAGACAGTCCAGATGTTTTATATCTCTGATGAATCCGGCCTCCAATAGTTTGGCTAGCTCCTCTCCCATGGCCTGTCTCTTGGGTTCGGAGAAACGTCGAAGAGCCTGTTTGACTGGCTTGAATCCTTTTAGGATGTTTAGGCTGTGCTCGGCCAGCCGGCGTGGGATTCCTGGCATGTCTGAAGGGTGCCAGGCAAAAATGTCCCAATTTTCGCGTAGGAATTCTCGTAGTGCGGCGTCTACATTAGGGTTTAATTGTGCCCCGATGGAGGCCATTTTTGTAGGGTCCGTTGGATGGACCTGGAATTTGACTATTTCGTCCGCTGGTTTAAAGGAGGTGGACTTGGATCTCTTATCGAGTATCACATCGTCCCTGTTCACCGTGGAGCGCAGCGCAGTGAGTTCTTCGGCCGCTAGGGCTTCCGATAGTGCCTCAAGGGCCAGTGCGGCTGTCTTATTTTCGGCGCGGAGTGCTATGTCTGGGTCACTAGCAGGAGTGATGATTCCGTTGGGCCCGGGCAATTTGAGTTTCATGTACCCGTAATGGGGTATAGCTTGAAAAATTGTGAATGCCTCTCGCCCTAATAGTGCGTGATATCCGCTGCTGAACGGGGCCACCTGAAACGTGACCTCCTCGGACCTGTAATTATCCGGCGTGCCGAATACCACATCCAGTGTGATTTTTCCTGTACAACATGCTTCCCGACTGGGGATTATTCCTCTAAAGGTTGTGCTGCTTCGCTCAATGCGGTTCCAGTTTATTTCCAATTTTCGGAGGGTTTCCTCATAAATGAGGTTCAATCCGCTGCCACCGGCCATGAGTACCTTTGTGAGGTGAAAGCCGTCCACTATTGGACTGAGGACCAGTGTGGTTGGTGCTCGGGCTGTTCGGAATTTAGGTTCGTCACTGGCATTAAAGGTAATAGCCGTGTCACTCCATGGGTTTATTGTCGCTACTTGGTAGACTTCAGCAAGGCTGCGGAGTGTTCGTTTCCGCATATTATTTGATGCGAACGTCTCGAAGACTGATAATACCGTATTGGTATCCTTGGGCTGATGCTCTGGAGCTAGAAGCTCTTCGCCACTTTTGGCCACCTGCCGTAGTATCCAACATGCTCTAAGGCTATGAGTAGGAGTGGCGCCCGCTGTACTATGAATTTTGCAGGGTCTGTTGAGCCATCCCTCCAGTACGGTTCCATGCCCTATAGAGGGTTTTTGCTTTTTGGTATTGAACCCGGGTGCCTGGTGATGATGCACCCTCTTATTTCGGACTGGGGTTGTATTCAGGGTCGGATTGTTCCAAAAATTGATTTTGGTTTTCCAGGCGCTTTCCATCTCATAGTACTTTCATACTATGGACGCCAAGTCAGCGAAGTGTGTAATTTCACGACGACTTACGGCGTTGAGGATTCCCTTGTCCATGCAATTATTGCGGAAGAATGTAATCGCGTCCTCCTCACGGCAGTCCTTTACCCTATTCATAACCAGGAGGAATCTGGCCCAGTAATGGTGTACTGTTTCTGCGGGCTCTTGCCGAATTTGGGATAGATCGCTTATGTTTGGGTGGGCGGGTGGAATTAAATCCGAACCCCGTCCAATCTGAGGCTCAAGGGCCAAGAGGTTTCCGAACTCAGAGCTTGGTTCTTGGATGTTATCCAATGCATCTAGCCTGCTGCCTGACTTTAGGTTCAGGGCTTGATTTACATCCTCCCCTCCGCGGGAATCCGGCATGGAGGGATCAGGAATCCGGACATACCTAGTCCTTAAGATAGAGGAAGGGTCGCCGTATTGCTCCTCAACCACGGCGACATGGTGGGTAACCAGGGGAGAATTGATCTCTCTCAGATCGGTTTTAGGCCCAATCTTATCATAGTCTGTAGCGACTCCCAGGGCGGCGATGCGATCCAAGAGCTCGTTTACGGAAGTGAGATCCATCGGATCTAACTGCTCGGCGAGTTCCGAGCTAACGTGAAGATTGCTTTCAACGACCCGAGAAGTCATCGTCGGCGCAATGGCCAGACAGGCAGTCATAAGGAAACCGCCTAGCCGGAGAGTTTGGCCGATAGCAAAAGCTCCTTTAGCAACAGTGCCGTCTTTAAAGACGGGATGAGGCATCTTTCCTGATGGCGATGGCACAGAGGAACTCTCAATGAAAGCACCAATGTCGGTGTCAAAACCAGCGGATCTCGGGTAGGGGGTATCGAACTGTGCATCTAGGCGGATGGTAACAGGAGACAAGGGACACGATGTTTTTACCCAGGTTCGGGCCCTCTCGATGGAGGTAAAACCCTACTCCTGCTTGATTAATATTGATGATATGGGTAGTACAAGAGTAGATCTACCACGAGATCAGAGAGGCTAAACCATAGAAGCTATCCTATGGTATGATTGTTGTTCGTCCTACGGACTAAAACCCTCCGGTTTATATAGGCACCGAAGAGGGTTAGGGTTACACAGAGTCGGTTACAATGGTAGGAGATCTACCTATCCGTATCGCCAAGCTTGCCTTCCACGCCAAGGAAAGTCCCATCCGGACACGAGACAAAGTCTTCAATCTTGTATCTTCATAGTCCAGGAGTCCGGCCAAAGGTGATAGTTCGGCTATCCGAACACCCCCTAATCCGGAACTCCCTCAAGTGGCTCACCCATACTGGAGTATGGGGAGCAATCAACTAGTCTTCATCGAGCCAAAGCAATCAAGAAAGGTGGTCCAACTTGAGGAAGTCAAGATCGTCATCATCTAGCTCAAGTGGACTATGTGCAAGCCAAAGGTGTGCCCTTGATAGGTTCTCTATTTTACCAGTCTCATGGTGGTAGTTGGGAGACCGGGTTATAGGATCGATTGTCGTACTATCAAGGGGGGCTCTCGATGAGTAGCTTGATCATATCATTCATAGAGATCTCAAACCATTGCATCCTTGCATCATCTTTATTGGTTCTTGTTTGGTTTTTCACCTTGTGAGATTTGGAGCTTATGGTCATTTTCATGACAAGATCGAGTTTATCAAAAACAAAGTTCACATGCATCTTCTATGATGTTTTCGATGTTGGGGTGTTTGCTGATTCTCTTTGTGAGTCTTAGAGCTTATGGTCATCTTGATGACAAGCTCGAGTTCATCGAAAACGGAGTTCCAATGCATCTTCTATGGTGTTTTCGATGTTGGAGGTTATGCCAGTTCTTCTCTTTTGGAGGTTTCTCTCCAATATATCTTAGTGAAAGCACAAGTGCTCCCTGAGTGATTTTGGTAATTAATATCAACATATGTCTTGTTGAACTAATATTTTCATCTAGTATATTTCAGATAAGTTCAACATTGGAGTGGCATGGACAAGAGGATGTGGAACCCCTTCAAGATGCTAAGGACAAATATTGGCAAAAGCTCAAGACTCTCCATTTTCATTTTAGTGGTGCAAGATCACTTTGAGTCCATAGGAAATCCAATACTATTAAAAGGGGATGAGGTGTTGCTTAATGGCTTGCTTGCTCAAAGTGCTTAGTGATATGCTCCAAAGTCCTCAACCACTTTCTCATATCCACATATGTCCTAAACCTAAAGTGAAACTCGGCCCCACCGATTTGATCTATCCGGCGCCACCGAGTTCATTTGACATAGCCACTACCAGAAACCCTAATCAGTTCAGTCTCACCGAGATGGGCTTGCAAACTCTCTATTTCCTATTGCAATAATTTTGATCCCACTGAGATATGCAGTCGGTCCCACCGAGTTTGCTTGACCAACTCTCTGTTTGCTTATTACCAAAATTGGTCTCACCGAGTTAGCATAATCGGTCAAACCGAGTTAAGGTTTTACCCTAACCCTAGCCTATCAGTCCCACCGAGTTGATCATGTCAGTCCCATAGAAAACTCTAACGTTCACATTTTGAACCAGATCGGTCTGACTGAGTTTCACTATTAGGTCTCACTGAGTTTGGGAATCTGTGTGTAACAGCTAGATTTTGTGTGGAGGCTATATATACCCCTCCACCCATTCTTCATTCGTGAGGAGAGCCATCAGAATGTGCCTACACTTCCAGCATTCATTTTCCGAGAGAGAACCACCTACTCATGTGTTGATACCAAGACATTCCAATCCAACCACAAGAATTTTGATCTCTAGCCTTCCCTGTCGTGGAATAGTCACGGCAGATGTCCTAGCGTAAGGACCTTGTCGTGGAGCCATCGCAACTAGGTTAGCTTAAAGGGGTTAAACGGGACAAAGGACACATGAGTTTATACTGGTTCGGCCCCTTGCGGTGAAGGTAAAGGCCTAATCCAGTTGAGGTGGTATTACTTATGTCTCGATTAGCAGGGAGTCAATCCACTTGACCTAGCTTTCAATCTGTTGTTTTCTTGCCCTGAACCCGCCGGGTCGTCCCTTTATATACACAGGTTGACGCCCAGCGGCTCACGAAGTCCCGGCCGGCTCATAGACAACGTGTTTGGCTCGATGACTATCTATACATGCCTTACAATACAAGTCTTACACATATGGAGGTTTATTCCTACGGGCCTTAAGTCGCCCTTGGGCCTTGGGCCCGTGACTATGAACCGCCATTTTCAATGTCCTTGTGGGCTTCATATCATGAATCACCATAGGTATAACTCGACCCCTCCTGGGCGGATCATACCTAATAGTTATGTCCCCAACATTAGGCCCCAGGTTGATTTGAATTGGTTCATATCAATCTTCAACACTTATAAAAAATCTTCCCTTCTTCATTTGTGCGTGAACTCATAACCCGCCATGACCTCACCTGTCATTAATTTACACAATATTCAATATATCTTAACGAATCCTTATCTTTAATAGCTGTCTCAAGAATCGAGGCGACCAAACAGCCGGATAACCATTTTTTGGTCTCCTCGTTTTTCGAGCCCAATTATTAGCCTTCTCCTTATAAATAGGGTCGAACCTCCCTTATGTCATTCTCCCCATTCTCTTTCTCGTCTTCCTCCTCTCACGACTCCTCTGCCACTCGAGCTCCGCCGCTGCCATGAAGTGCACCTCCTCTTTGTCCTCGGCCGCTGCATCAACCTGAACGGGACCAGAGAACGTCGGTGCCTCACCGCAGTCTCATCTGCATCTATAAGTGTTCCCCCTTCTATGCTCTAGATTCGCATTAGGGTTCCTGTAGTTCTTCGAGTTCTTCGTAGTTCTTCGCCCTCCATCTTCAACCCTAGCATCTTTTGATCTGAAGATAGCATACAACTCATGTTTTAGCAGTTTTGCCCTTGATTTTAATGCCAGCGGACCCTTTTTCCTTCATACAAGATCTCCTCAGAACCTATGAACTCTCCTGCACTTTTTTTAGGTTTTAGATTTTTCTGCATTTTTCTGAACTGCCGCTGATCCAAAATTATAATTTCAGTCTGTGAAACTTGTTTGTCCAGTACTTAGCAAAATTTTCTTCCTAATAGATCAACCTGTTCATGGTGGCTTATATCACCAGTTGTAGTTAGATCCAACACTTTGGGAAGCTTCACTCTTTGATGGATATCAATCTGCTCATGGCGGCTTACAAAACCCGCTGTAGATAGTCATATACCATTAGGCACCTTTTTAAGCCGCCATTCTGAATATGTGTTATAGTGCTCTTGCTTCGGCTTAATTTAAACCGGAAAAATTGTTCTTTTTCCTTTTTAGGCTTCTCTCTTCACAATGGACCTGAAGACATCCACTTTCTATAACTGGGTTCCCTCCATTGTCACTCAGGAAACACTCCAGAACTTTGTAACAATCGGCTATTTGCCAAAGAAGACTGTCATGCATTATCATGCCCCCAAGCCAGAAGAGGAGAAACCTCAGCCAAAGGATGATGAAGTCATTGTCTTTACTGATCACATGAACCGGGGCTTCCCACTGCCCGACTTTAAATTCTTCCGAGATGTTCTGCACTTTTTTAATCTTCATCCACAAGACATCGGACCCAATTCCGTGTCAAACATATGCAATTTCCAAGTTTTCCGTGAGGTGTACATTCAAGAGGAGCCCAGTGTGGAGCTGTTCAGAGAATACTTTTATTTGAACAACCAGAACAAGTACTCAAATGGACCCATCTTGGAACTTGGTGGAATCTCAATTCACCGAAGGAGAGATGCTATCTTCCCTTATGCCCGCCTGCCGAGTCACCCCAAGGATTGGAATCAGACATGGTTCTATTGCAAGGATACTTCTCCGGCTAATGAGAACAGACTGCCCGGCTTTCGCGCCCTCTGTCTTGACTCAAAATATCATCTCTCGGACAAGCTGACAGCATCTGAACACAAAAAACTCGCCCCCACCATTGCCAAGGTCAAGGCTCTATTTGGAAACGGCTTAACTGGCATTGACTTGGTTCGATGCTGGGTTGCATGGCGGGTCATTCCCTTGAGTCACCATACCGGCTTAATGTGCACCTACACGAGTGGCAAAAAGGATCCATTGCGCCACAGCTCCGAAGATTTAACTGATGATGCCATCAACGAAATGATGAAGTACCTTATGCATGAAAGCCCGGTAGATTGCAGCAAGGTGGGCCTATGCCCTTTCTGCACATCTACCCGGCACCATAAGTAAGTCTTTCGATTACTTACTTTACCTTCATCCTTAAATACTTTGTTTAACTCAACTTTGATGACTTTCATAGGCTGATGATGACTTTTGGAAGAAAGAATATGACCATGAAGCTGCCAAAATGGCCAGGAAAGCGAAGAAAGCCGCCATGAGAACCGCCAAGAAGAAGGGAAAGAAATCCAGCACTTCCGAGGTCTTTGAACTAGGCGACAGCTCTGAGTCGGAGGTAGCCCTTGATTGCCTTGGCTTCTTTTTCAACCATCTTATTGACATTGACTATCATCAGGATGACACGGGGATGAGTGAAGCAATCGAGGAAGAGGTAACTATCTTTTCCTCTGACTCCGAGCCCTTGCCAAGACAAAAAATTCGAAGAGTAACCCGGAAAGTAAGCTTTTCACACCCTTTAGCTCATCTGGATGCTCACTTTCTTTTGAAGCAAGAGCAGCACGAGAGCCAGCGACAGACTCGGGCTAGTGGAGGTGAAGAATTATCTTCCGGCTTACCGAACACTCCGAGGAAGCGTCAAACGAGGTCATCCCCGATTTAAACTCTTTTTATCCTCTCGCGGGTCTCATCCGCCAACCTCTTAATTCTTCCGACTCAAATTATCAGGAAACGTCTCGTTCCTCTTCCGGTGATTCATCTCAGTCTCATCTGTCGGCTTTCAAGACTGCTCCTGGATAATAACAATTACTTATTATTTGCTCATTATGCTCCTTTATACTTATACTGACCTCTCATGACTCATGTTGTAAGTGCATCTAGTGCCCCTTACTGATTTTGGTGTATTGAAGACTTATAGGTTAAGGGACTAATGCGTTTGTGAGTGTACACAGGTCTATAAGTCTATGAGGAGTTTGATATTTACAGAGAAAGTTGACCCCTAAAAATTGAAGTTCTTCAACTGAAGACTTTGGATTTCTGAAGACTTTCTGAAGACTTTGAAAGTGAAGAAATTGGTGTGACCTTGAAGATTTGGCAATCATTCGAGGAACATGAAGCGTGAAGACTTTTGTTTTTATAGTTTCATTTTCTCTTTCTTGAGTCATAGGAATCACCGTACTGTTAAAGGGGGTCGAGGAAATACTAAGGAAAAATTTCCATGTGATGCTCAACTCAAAATCCTACACCTACCAATCCCTTTGAGTGAAGCCATTGGAAATCTCGCATAGTTCAGTCATATTCTTCAGTGACAGAGACGAAGTTCTTCTGGTCTATGAGGAATTTGTTCTGACTGAGGAGTTAGGAATTTGCTAGTGCGTATTGCCTACAAAGTGAGAAATATGATAGCCCTGAGGAATTCGAACCCCAATATTCCGACCGTTGCTGTGCTACGCGCCAGCTGTCCCAAAATATCTATCCACCTAACGGTCATATCAGACAAGGGCATTTATGTCTTATCATGTCGCGCTGCTCCCTAGGCTATAAATAGCCGCCCCCTACAACCACTAGCTGGTTGGCTGCTCCGAGAGAAACTGACACTTGTCATTTGAGAGCAACCCATCCTCCAAGGACTTTTAGCAAAAATCATCAAGTGAGGAAAACCCAAACCCAAACCTACAAACCCTCAAGAGATTGATCCTGTGTGGATCCGATGCTTGTTTCCTTTGAAGACTGCTTCTTCCAGACGGTTAGGCGTCAAGGTCTAGAGCATCCAAGAGGAATTTTGGATCGCCGAGTGACCAAGTTTGTGAAGGTCCGGAAGTCACCTAAAGACTTACCACGAGTGATTGGGCGAGGTCTGTGTGACCTTAGCTCAAGGAGAATACGGTGAGGACTGTGTGTCCGGGACTGGGTGTCCTTGAGTTTAAATACTCAGCCGCTCCAACCAGATGTACAACTGAGACAACAGTTGGAACTGGTCTACCAAATCATTGTCTTCACCGAGCTTACTGGTTCTATTTCCTCACCTCTTTAATTTCCTCATCTCTGTTGTTGTGTGCTTGTTCATATCTATTTGAAGACTGTGACTGAAGACTTTCTCAATTTCCTCAGTTCAATTTCTTCAGTCTGTCCATCTTCATCTTGTGTTATTCTGTGTTTACACTTTCTATACTCTGTGATTGTCTTCATTTCATCATGATGACTATGTGTGTGTTCTGCTATGTTTACTTTTGAGTATTTATTCTACTGCAAGTAGTTCTTCATTTAGGAATTTCCTCACCGGCAAATTCCTCAGTGAAGAATTCATAAAAATCGCCTATTCACCCCCCTTCTAGTCGATATAATGCACTTTCAATTGGTATCAGAGCAATATACTCCCTTGTTCTATGTGATTTTGGTTTAACCGACTGGAGTTTTAGTTATGTCGACCGTAAGAATGATCAAGGTCTCTACTGGGTGTCCTACCTTCGATGGAACGGACTACCCCTACTGGAAGAATAAGATGCAAATGCATCTTGAGGCAATTGATAACAATCTCTGGTATGTTGTGGAAAATGGTGTTCCTTCAGTCACACCTTCCCTGAATGTTGCTGATGTGAAGAGATTCAAGCAACTCGATTCTCAATTCGATTCAAGTCTTCATCTCACAAGAAGAGCAGCTCCAAGAAAGCTCGGGCATTCATTGGCAAGGAAATGGATTCTGAGGCTGAATCTGAGGAACATGAGGAAGAGGAGGCATCCGAGGAGTCCGAGTCTGGTGTGGCAAGCCTGGCTCTTGCTACCGCGTTCGTCAGCAAGTCTATCTTCAACTCTGAAGAAAATGGCAACACCAACAATGCTGCTGAAGGCAATGATGACTACGCTCCCACTTATTGCTTCATGGAAAAGGGTGCCAAGGTAACTAAATACCCCTCCTCTGAATCTAGTGAGGATGAATCTGATGAAAATCTTAAGCCTAGCTACTCTAAACTTGCTAAGATTGCTGTGAAACAACAAAAGGCTATTGAAAAGCTTCAAAACATGCTAGACAAAGGTGATGATATGTTGGGTGAAGAAATGGATCGCACTAAAAACTTAACTGAAAATCTTCAGAGACTTTAGTCTAAGTTTGACAATCTTCAAAGTCATCATAACACTCTCTTATCTGATCACGAGAAGCTTTCTTATGAATTTCTTCAAAGAAAGCAAGATCTTGAGAAGCTAAGAGTGAGTTATGAAGATCTTCAGAAGGAGCGTGATTCATTACTAGCTCAACAAATTAGCGCTACTCAGGAAGAATTTGATCCGCCATGTCTGAAGTGCATTGAACGTGAATCTTCTAATTCTTCACCTGAATGTTCAAATGCTTCTAATGTTACAAATTCTTCACCTGTCTCTGCTATCACTAATTCCTCATCTAAGGACATTGCTAGTATCACTGATGATGCAGGGCTGAAGGAATTGTACATGACAGGCATGTACAAAAGCCTCAAAGGGCATCAGACTCTTTGTGATGTGCTTAAAAAGCAGATCCTCAACAGGAATCCTAGGAAAGAGGGTATTGCCTTTGAGAGGAAACTCAATGCTGATGGAACATATTAGTAGCCTGAGCAGTACCCCAAAACCTCATGGGTTGCTGCAAAGGGACCTTCATACGTCCATTTTGCATCATGCTTTTATATCAATATTTATTGCATTATGGGCTGTTATTACACATTATATCTCCATACTTAAGGCTATTCTCTCTTATTTTACAAGGTTTACCATGAAGAGGGGGAATGCTGGCAGCTGGAATTCTGGCTGGAAAAGGAGCAAATGTTGGAAACCTATTCTGCACAACTCCAAAAGACCTAAGACTCCACGAAACAACTTTTTGGAATTATTAAGGAATTATGAGCAAAAGAAATAGGCCAGGGGGCCCACACCCTGTCCAGGAGACAGGAGGGCGCGCCCCCCCTAGGGGTGCGCCCCCCTATTTCCTGGGCTCCCTGGTGGGCCTCCAGCGTCCATCTTCTGCTATATGAAGGGTTTTGTCCTGGAAAAATTAGTGGGCAAGCTTACGAGACGAAACTCCGCCGCCACGAGGCGGAACCTTGACGGAACCAATCTAGGGATCTGGCGGAGCTGTTCTGTCGGGGACACTTCCCTCCGGGAGGGGGAAATCATCACCAACATCATCACCAACAATCCTCTCATCGGGAGGGGGTCAATCTCCATCAACATATTCACCAACACCATCTCCTCTCAAACCCTAGTTCATCTCTTGTATCCAATCTTGTATCCAAAACCACAAATTGGTACCCGTGGGTTGCTAGTAGTGTTGATTACTCCTTGTAGTTGATACTTATTGGTTTACTTGGTGGAAGATCATATGTTCAGATCCTTAATGCATATTATTACACCTCTGATTATGAACATGAATATGCTTTGTGAGTAGTTACGTTTGTTCCTGAGGACATGGGTGAAGTCTTGCTATTAGTAGTCATGTGAATTTGGTATTCGTTCGATATTTTGATGAGATGTATGTTGTCTCTCCTCTAGTGGTGTTATGTGAACGTCGAATACATGACACTTCACCATTATTTGGGCCTAGAGGAAGGCATAGGGAAGTAATAAGTAGATGATGGGTTTCTAGAGTGACAGAAGCTTAAACCCTAGTTTATGCATTGCTTCGTTAGGGGTTGATATGGACCCATATGTTTAATGTTGTGGTTAGGTTTACCTTAATACTCCTTTTTGGTGTTGCGGACGCTTGCAATAGGGGTTAATCATAAGTGGGATGCTTGTCCAAGTTAGGGCAGTACCCAAGTGCCGGTCCACCCACATATCAAATTATCAAAGTACCGAACGCGAATCATATGAGCGTGATGAAAACTAGATTGACGATAATTCCCAATGTGTCCTCGGGAGCTCTTTCCTCATTATTAGACTTTGTCCAGGCTTATGCTTTGCTACATAAAGGATTGGGCCACCTTGCTGCACTTTTTTTACTTTATTTACTTTTGCTCGTTACTATTTATCTTATCACAAAACTATCTATCACCTATTATTTCAGTGCTTGCACAGAAAACCTTACTGAAAACCGCTTATCATTTCCATCTGCTCCTCGTTGGGTTCGACACTCTTACTTATTGAAAGGACTACGATAGATCCCCTACACTTGTGGGTCATCAAGACTCTTTTCTGGCGCCGTTGCCGGGGAGCGTAGCGCTCTTGGTGAGTGGGAATTGGTAAGGAAACATTTATATTGTGTGCTGAAATTTTCTGTTACTTGTCACTATGGAAACTAATCCTTTGAGTGGCTTGTTTGGGGTATCTTCACCCCAACCAGAAGAGCAAAGAAATGCTCCTCAACCTACTGAACCTTATGAAAATGTTCACTTTGAGATTTCTTCGGGTATGATAGAAAAACTGCTAGCTAACCCTTTTGCAGGAGACGGAACATTGCATCCCGACTTACACCTTATCTTTGTGGATGAAGTTTGTGGATTATTTAAGCTTGCAGGTATTCCCGATGATGTTGTCAAAAGGAAGTTCTTCCCTTTATCTTTGAAGGGAGATGCAATGACATGGTATAGGCTATGTGATGATACAAGTTCTTGGAATTATAAGCGATTCAAATTGGAATTTCACCAGAAGTTCTATCCTATGCATCTTGTTCATCGTGATCATAATTACATATATAATTTCTGGCCTCGCGAAGGAGAAAGCATCGCTCAATCTTGGGGGAGGCTTAAGTCAATGTTATATTCATTCCCCAATCATGAGCTCTCTCGGGAAATGATTATTCAGAATTTTTATGCTCGGCTTTCTCTTGATAATCGCAACTTGCTTGATACTTCCTGTGTTGGTTCCTATATGCTGAAGACTATTGATTTCAAATGGGACTTATTGGAAAGAATTAAACGCAACACTGAAGATTGGGGTTTCGACGATGGTAAGGAGTCAGGTATGACACCTAAGTTTGATTGTGTTAAATCTTTTATGGATACCGATGCTTTCCGTGGATTTAGCTCTAAGTATGGACTTGACTCTGAGATAGTAGCTACTTTTTGTGAAACCTTTGCTACCCACGTTGATCTCCCTAAAGATAAGTGGTTTAAATATAATCCTCCTGTTGAAGTGAAAGTAGTTGCACCTATTACAGTCGAAGAGAAGACTATTACATATAGTGATCCTATTATTCCTATTGCTTATGTTGAAAAACCTCCTTTTCCTGTTAAGATAAAAGATCATGTTAAAGCTTCGATTGTTGTTTGTAAGAGTAATACTAGGACCTATACACCTCCTGAGCAAATTAATGTTGAACATGGTATTGCTATGATTAAAGATCTCTTGGATGAGGACTTAGATGGGCATGTTATCTCTTTCTTGGGTGAAACTGCCAATATTGCTAGACCCGATACTAAGACACATAGACCTATTGTAGGCACGCCTGTTATCTCTGTTAAAATTAGAGATCATTGTTATCATGGCTTATGTGATATGGGTGCTAGTGATAATGCGATACCTTATGATCTTTATAAAGAAATTATGCATGATATTGCACCAGTTGAATTAGAAGATATTGATGTTACTATTAAGCCTGCTAATAGGGACACCATTAAACCTATTGGGATTGTTAGAGATGTTGAAGTCTTGTGTGGGAAGATTAAATACCCTGTTGATTTTCTTGTTCTTGGTTCCCCACAAGATGATTTTTGTCCCATTATTTTTGGTAGACCCTTCTTGAACACTGCTAGTGCTAAAATTGATTGTGAAAAGAATATTGTCACTGTTGGCTTAGATGGTATGTCTCATGAGTTTAATTCCGCTAAGTTTAGTAGACAACATCGTGAAAAGGAACCATCTAGTAAGGATGAGATTATTAGTCTTGCTTCCATTGCCGTTCCTCCAACCGATCCGTTAGAACAATATTTGCTAGACCATGAAAACGATATGTTTATGAAGGAAAGGGAAGAAATAGATGAAGTGTTCCTTAAACAAGAACCTATGCTAAAACATAATATTCCCATTGAAATTCTTGGGGATCCCCCTCCACCCAAGGGTGATCCCGTGTTTGAACTCAAACCATTACCTGATAATCTTAAGTATGCTTATCTTGATGAAAAAGAAATATATCCTGTTATTATCAGTGCTAACCTTTCAGAGAAAGAAGAAGAAAGATTATTGAAAACTCTTAAGAAGCACCGAGCTGCTATAGGATATACCCTGGATGATCTCAAAGGCATTAGTCCCACATTATGTCAACACAAAATTTTAGTGGAGAAAGATGCCAAACCTGTTAGAGATCCTCAAAGACGATTAAATCCCAAAATGAAGGAAGTGGTGAGAAAGGAGATACTAAAACTCCTTGAGGCAGGTATTATTTATCCCATTGCTGATAGTGAATGGGTAAGCCCTGTCCATCGTGTCCCTAAAAAGGGAGGCATTACCGTTGTCCCTAATGATAAAGATGAATTGATCCCGCAAAGAATTATTACAGGCTATAGGATGGTAATTGATTTCCGCAAGTTAAATAAAGCTACTAAGAAAGATCATTCCCCTTTACCTTTTATTGATCAAATGCTAGAAAGGTTATCCAAACACACACATTTTTGCTTTCTAGATGGTTATTCTGGCTTCTCTCAGATACCTGTTTCAGCGGGGGATCAATCTAAAACTACTTTTACTTGCCCTTTTGGTACTTTTGCTTATAGATGTATGCCTTTTGGTTTATGTAATGCACCTGCTACCTTTCAAAGATGCATGATGGCTATTTTTTCTGATTTTTGTGAAAAGATTTGTGAGGTATTCATGGATGACTTCTCCATCTATGGATCCTATTTTGATGATTGTTTGAGCAACCTTGATCGAGTTTTGCAGAGATGCAAAGACACTAGTCTCGTCCTGAATCGGGAAAAGTGTCACTTTATGGTTAATGAAGGCATTGTCTTGGGGCACAAGATCTCCGAGAGGGTATTGAAGTTGATAAAGCCAAAGTTGATGCTATTGAAAAGATGCCATGTCCCAAGGACATAAAAGGTATAAGAAGTTTCCTCGGTCATGCCGGTTTTTATAGGAGGTTCATTAAGGACTTTTCTAAAATCTCTAGGCCTCTGACTAATTTATTGCAAAAGGATATTCCTTTTGTCTTTGATGATGATTGTGTAGAAGCATTTGAAACACTTAAGAAAGCTTTGATCACAACACCTATTGTTCATCCACATGATTGGAATTTACCTTTTGAAATTATGTGCGATGCTAGTGATTATGTTGTAGGTGCTGTTCTAGGGCAAAGAGTCAATAAGAAATTGAATGTTATCCATTATGCTAGTAAGACTCTTGATACTGCCCAGAGAAATTATGCTACCACTGAAAAAGAATTCTTAGCAGTTGTGTTTGCATGTGATAATTTTAGACCTTATATTGTTGATTCCAAAGTTACTATTCACACTGATCATGCTGCTATTAAATATCTTATGGAAAAGAAAGATGCTAAGACTAGACTCATTAGATGTGTTCTCTTGCTCCAAGAATTTGACTGGCATATTATTGATAGAAAGGGAGCTGAGAACCCCGTTGCAGACAACTTGTCTAGGCTAGAGAATGTTCTTGATGACCCACTGCCTATTAATGATAGTTTTCCTGATTAACAATTAGCGGTTGGCAATGCTTCTCGTACTGCTCCTCGGTATGCTGACTATGCTAATTACATTGTTGCTAAATATATACCGCCGAGTTTCACATACCAGCAAAAGAAAATGTTCTTTTATGATTTAAGACATTACTTCTGGGATGATCCACACCTTTATAAAGAAGGAGTAGATGGTATTATTAGACGTTGTGTGCCTGAGCATGAATAGGAACAAATCCTATGCAAGTGTCACTCTGAATCCTATGGAGGACACCACGCTGGAGATAGGACTGCACACAAGGTACTACAATCTGGTTTTTATTGGCCTACTCTTTTCAAAGATGCTCGTAAGTTTGTCGTATCCTGTGATGAATGTCAAAGAATAGGTAACATCAGTAGATGTCAAGAAATGCCTATAAATTATTCTCTTGTTATTGAACCGTTTGATGTTTGGGGGACCTTTTCCTGCCTCCAATGGTTATACACTTATTTTAGTTGTTGTTGATTACGTTACTAAGTGGGTAGAAGCTATTCCAACTAGTAGTGCTGATCATATCACTTCTATTAAAATGCTTAAAGAAGTTATTTTTCCGAGGTTTGGAGTCCGTAGATATCTTATGACTGATGGTGGTTCACACTTTATTCATGGTGCTTTCCATAAGATGCTTGCTAAGTATGATGTCAATCATAGAATTGCATCTCCTTATCACCCGCAGTCTAGTAGTCAAGTAGAGTTGAGCAATAGAGAGCTCAAATTAATTTTGCAAAAGACTGTGAATAGATCTAGAAAGAATTGGTCCAGAAAACTTTATGATGCATTATGGGCCTATAGATCTGCATACAAAAATCCTATGGGTATGTCTCCATATAAGATGGTTTATGGAAAAGCATGTCATTTACCTCTTGAACTTGAACATAAAGCATATTGGGCTATTAAAGAGCTCAATTATGACTTCAAACTTGCCGGTGAGAAGAGGTTATTCGATATTAGCTCACTTGATGAATGGAGAACCCAAGCATATGAGAATGCCAAGCTCTTCAAAGAAAAAGTCAAACGCTGGCATGATAAGATGATACAAAAGTGTGAGCTTAATGTGGGAGATTATGTGTTATTATTCAACTCTCGTTTAAGATTTTTTGCAGGAAAACTTCTCTCAAAATGGGAAGGTCCCTACGTTGTCGAGGAGGTCTATCGTTCTGGTGCTATAAAAATCAACAACTTTGAAGGCACAAATCTGAGGGTGGTAAACGGTCAAAGAATTAAACATTATATTTCAGGTAATCCTATCAATGTTGAAACTAATATTATTGAAACCATAACCCCTGAGGAATACATAAGAGACACTTTCCAGAACGTTCCAGACTCCGAAAAGGCATAGGTATGTGGTACGGTAAGTAAACCGACTCCAAAACAACTCTAATGGCAATTTTCATCAGTTTTGGACTATTTAAGGATTTTAGGAAGAAAGAAGTAGTCCGAAAGGGACACGAGGCTCCCACGAGAGAGGAGGGCGTGCCCCCCCTGTAGGGCGCGCGCCCCTATCTCGTGGGCACCTCGTGGCCTCCCGGACTCCGTTTTCTTGTATGTTACGTATTTTGGTCGGTAAAAATTCATTATATATACTCCCGAAGGTTTTGACCACCGTATCACGCAAATATTCTCTATTTTCGTTTCGAGCTATTTCTGTTTCAGATCTAGAGCATCATGTCGTCTTCAAGCACTCCCAAGGACAAGTTTTTTGAGAGGGTTATCAACCCCTATCTTGCGGAGGTGCTGCATCACCCTCAAACCATTGAGGTGCGTGAGGGGGTGTTGCACATCCGCGATGTGGAAGGACCAAGGCGTACCGGGAGCCTGGAGACAAAGCTCGAAGCCATGGAACAAGAAGTTTTCAAGTGCCAAGGGATGGTGGAGCGTGGACTCAATGCCAACCAGATGATGATAACGGAGTTCACCAACAACCACAAGATGGATGCCAAAGACATTGGGGAGACCATCTTCAAGCTTCAAGAGAAAATCGAGCACCTCCAAGCCCAGATTTATGACCTGCAAAACCAGAACTGTGAGTATGAATATAGATTCAAGCGAATGAGTTTGGCTGCAGATTTAAGGATCCCGGAGACTCGAACGTCCTTTTATGATGGAGATCCTATGCCTTGGAAGATGGATGACAAGCCTACTCCATCATCACCACCTCTATCACCTCCGAAGAAATAATTACATGGGTATGGGCACTCCCCTTGGCAACCGCTATGCTTGGGGGAGGTGCCCCGGTATCATATCACCATCACACTCCTATCTTTACCACTTTATTTAGTTCGACCCCTTTAGTAGTATCTTGATCTATTAGTTCGAAGTTTTGATATCAAGTAGTTTTGAGTTTTTCGTTGTGATCTCTTTATGTAAGTGAGTCTGTGTGCTATCTATAATAAAGATTAGTGTTGAGTCAAGGGCTTTGCTATGTTGCTATGATCTTGAGAAAGTAGAAAGAACAAAAGAGTTCATATTGATCTTATGGATAGTGATAACTTCACATATAGAAAGTATGAGGCATAAAAATTGTTGAGAGTTGATGAACGTAGCCTTGGTCATCGTTGCAATTAATAGGAAGTGATAAAGAAAGAGGGGTTCACATATAAATATATTACCTTGGACATCTCTTATGATTGTGAAGCACTCATTAAGTATGACAAGCTAAAAGAGTTGACGTTGGACAAGGAAGATAACGTAATGGTTTATGTTTTCCGACATCTCAGTTAAAGTATATTGTCATTGACCTTCTAAAACATGTTGAGCTTTCCTTTCCCCCTCATGCTAGCCAAAACTCATTGCACCAAGTAGAGATACTACTTGTGCTTCCAAATATCCTTAAACCCAGTTTTGCCATGAGAGTCCACCATACCTACCTATGGATTGAGTAAGATCCTTCAAGTAAGTTGTCATTGGTGCAAGCAATAAAAATTGCTCTCTAAATATGCATGACTTATTAGTGCAGAGAAAATAAGCTTTGTACGAACTTGTTGTGGAAGTAATAAAAGCGACGGATTGCATAATAAAGGTCCACATACAAGGGGAATATAAAGTGACGTTCTTTTGCACTAAGATTTCGTGTATCCAACCCTAAAAGCACATGACAACCTCTGCTTCCCTCTGCGAAGGGCCTATCTTTTACTTTATGCTTTACTTTAGTACTTGAGTCAAGGTGATCCTCACCTTTCCATTTTTCATTTTATCCTTTGGCAAGCTCTTCGTATTTTAAAGATCATGATACATATATCCGATTGGATGTAAGTTGGCATAGGCTATTATTGTTGACATCACCTAAAGGTGAATACGTTGGGAGGCAACACAATAAGCCCTGAGGGAGTTCCGGACTAGGGGGTGTCTGGATAGCCGAACTATCATGATCGGCCGGACTCCAAGACTATGAAGATACAAGATTGAAGACTTCATCTCGTGTCCGGATGGGACTTTCCTTGGCGTGGAAGGCAAGCTTGGCGATACGGATATGTAGATCTCCTACCATTGTAACCGACTCTGTATAACCCTAGCCCTCTCCGGTGTCTATATAAACCGGATGGCTTTAGTCCATAGGACGAACAACAATCATACCATAGGCTAGCTTCTAGGGTTTAGCCTCCTTGATCTCGTGGTAGATCTACTCTTGTAACACACAACATCAATATTAATCAAGCAGGATGTAGGGTTTTACCTCCATCAAGAGGACCCGAACCTGGGTAAAACATCTTGTCCCTTGTCTCCTATTACAATCCGCCTAGACGCACAGTTCGGGACCCCCTACCCGAGATCCGCCGGTTTTGACACCGACATTGGTGCTTTCATTGAGAGTTCCTCTGTGTCGTCACCGATAGGATCGATGGCTTCTTCGACCATCATCAATGATGCAGTCCAGGGTGAGACCTTTCTCCCCGGACAGATCTTCGTATTCGGCGGCTTTGCACTGCGGGCCAATTCACTTGGCCATCTGGAGCAGATCGAAAGCTACGCCCCTGGCCGTCAGGTCATGTTTGGAAGCTTGAACTGCACGGCTGACATCCGTGGGGACTTGATCCTTGATGGATTCGAGCCACAGCCGAGCGTGCCGCACTGTCACGGTGAGCATGATTTAGCTCTGCAGCCGGACAGTACCCTGGAGGCCGCACTCGAACCCGCTCCGATCTTCAATTCGGAGCCGGCTGCGCAGATCGAGGACGGATGGTTGGACACCGCCTCGGGGGCTGCAACCTCTACGGCGATAGAGCCAAACACTGACCTTGTCCCTCATAAAGCTCGTGACTCCGAGGTGTCAGACTCCTCGCCGGACTCCGAACCTCCCGCGCCCCCTCCGATCGAATCCGATTGGGCGCTGACCATGGAGTTCACCGCAGCGGACATCTTTCAACACTCACCTTTCGGCGACATCTTGAGTTCGCTAAAGTATCTCTCGTTATCAGGAGAGCCCTGGCCGGATTGCGGCCAGGACAGTTGGGATGCGGACGACAAAGAAATTCAAAGCCCACCCACCACCCAATTAGTAGCCACTGTCGACGATCTAACCGACATGCTAAACTATGACTCCGAAGACATCGACGGTATGGACGACGATGCCGGAGACGACCAAGAACCAGCGCCTACCGGGCACGGGAAAGCCACCCCAACTCACGATGTATACATGGTGGATACACCAAAAGGAAGCGATAATGAGGAAAAACGGGACGTGGCGAAGGACAACTACCCCAACAAACAACCAAAACGGCGACGCAAGCGCCGCCCGAAGACCGGCCTCGATAAAAATAGCACCCATACGGACCCGGCCCTAGAGCAGGGCGAAGTAGTGGACGACGCACATGTCACCAAGCAGCCAGCCGGACATGAACTGGACAAGCAACCCATCCCCGGCGAAGACGATCTCACATCACCAGAGCATACGAATCTTCATAAAAGGCTCGTCGCCACTGCAAGAAGTTTGAACAAGCAAAAGCGGAAGCTCAAAACTACAGAGGACGAACTCAGAATGAGATGGAGCAAAGTACTCAACAACGCAGATAAACATGGCGCCAGTCACCAGACAAAGAGCTACCCGAAGCGCAAGCTGTTGCCCAAATTTGACGAGGAAGCCTTAGAGCCTCTGCAGTCAAAAAATAAAGAAGCCGCCTGGCCGGATAGACGACCAGATGACAGGCCAAGAACACCAAGGGGCTCGACACACCAAGCGAAAGTGATGAAACCCAAAAGCAGCACTTCGGCAAACAGAAGACTTTCCCACTAGAAGTCAAAACAGTGAACTCACTTCATGTGATAACACAAAAAGATAGCGCGGCACCTGCAATACCAGGACACCGCCCGAAGAATGGGGATAGACCCTACCAAAATTCGCCATAGCCGCACTTCCCTCAAAGGAGTGACACCAGGCCTTTAAACCAATTATACAGGCTCTGTACCACTAAAGGTTGCGTTCGGTTCATCCGACAACCTCCGTCGCGAAAAACTCACTATCCATCGCCCCATTCAAACAGTAGCCCTTAAGCACTACTGGGGCGCGCAGCTTTCGCCAAGCCCTAATGCAATACCACATTACGCGTTTTTTACGCTTAAAAATGCCCGGTCAACGTGGCATAATTTCATTAAAAAGTAACTCCGAGTGTTCCTCGACCACGGAAAACGTGAGACTGCCTCGACAGCCACACACTAATCAGACCTTGCGGGTCAAAGCCCCTAAAAACAGGTCATTCAGACCTCGGACATGGTTAGGCGAGTCCGGCGTAACTAAACAAGGGGCTTCCCAGCCGCATATCCCCTTTATAAGGGGCCGCGTGTATAAATGATGAGAGCCAATAAAGCTCAACTTTCTTCCTTTTATTCTATTTTAATACAACTTCTGCATGATATTTCTTGGAAACTAAGTCCTTCTCTTTTACAGATGAAGCACGTGCTACACCCGTCCAGGATACAGCACAACGGAGACACAGGCGCAGACGTGCAGCAGGGACCCGTTGCAAGGATTCTTTTCAAATTAAGACCCTGCGTAAACCTTTCTTACTGTCTCTTGATGACACACATCCCCCGGTTTCCCATCATAGCCGAGGAGGCGGCTGGCATTTTGGCATCAGCCGTGTCAGAAGTTCCCACCTGTACCTGGACACTAGGGGCTTAGGGCATTGTTCTGCCCGGTATCATAAAGACCGAACACCTCAGGGAGTGTTCGGCGTCTCGAGTTAGGCCTTATATGCATCAGCTCCGAATCATGTCTTTGGTCAAATGTTGGGTTTGCCCGGCTCCTGTGTTTTTCTGCCTTACGTTCCGTATCATCGGCTAACGCGGCACCAGGAGAACTACTGCGATTGTGCCCCGGTTCGGCCGGGCGAGCACCTCAGTAGAGAAAGCCGAAAACTGACTATCATGATATAGCGAGAGACTGGTCAACCACTCGATCGACCATTGGAATGTTTAGAATTCCTCCTCTTTGACGAAGGACCGCTTCCCGGTCAGGCACATACGTGCCCCGAAGTTTGGAGAAGAGCGGTGCTGCTAGGGGCTATATCGTAGCCCCACATTCGAGCTCCTATGGCTAAGTGAAAGTGATAAAGCATTATAGTCCGGTTGCCTAGGTTGCTACGCTATCACCTCCCTAAAAGGACCAAGACGTTGGATTAAGTGTGAAAAAGCGCTTTTCTTTTTGCAAACCCCCCCGCACCATGTGCGTGGGGGCTGAAGCCAAAGACTGCAACTTTCAGGTTATTCATACATATAAGGCCGCACAGGAGGTAGTTCAATACTTGAACGCCCAAGTATAAAAATCTATTGCATTATAAATATGATCTCACAAATTATACACGTCATTTGAACATGACATCTTTCGAGCACTGCGATTCTATTAAATGAGCGCCCTGCAGGACTTCCTCAAAATAGTGCTCGGCGGGTAATCGGCTCTTATCCGAACCCCGGGATGCAACAACGGTGGCATCCATGTCCGCCCAGTATGTCTTCACACAGGCGAGCGCCATCCGTGCACCTTCTATGCATACCGACCGCTTCATCGCCTTGATATGCGGCACCGCCCCAAGGAATTGCTGCAACAAGCCAAAATAACTCTTCGGCTTGGGCCTTTCCGGCCACAGATGAGTGAATACATCCGTCATGGCAAGTCAGGAAAACCTATTTAGCTCAGCCCACTCAGCCAGCCGATTAGTCAACGGAAGTGGACGCTCCGGACTATGGAATTGAGACCAGTAAAGTTCTTCCATTTCATGATCCTTCTGGCTTCGGAAGTGCACGACTGCGTCCGCCGCACTTGCCGCCAAATCCAGATAAGGATCCTCCGCACCACACAAGTGGCCCAGCTGAGCATACTTCGGATCCGTGAACTTCCTACGCAGAAGAAAGGGCTTTCAGCCACAATGTCTCTGGCCTGACGCAATTCCTCCTTCATAGCCCGCATCTCACTCCGGGCATCCTTGACTTCGGCGCCGGCCTTCTTCAGGCCCTCTTGCTCCACTCGGCGTTCTCCTTCAAGAACCTCACAATGGTCGGTAGTATCTTTTAATTTCAAGGCCATTCCAGCCAACTCTTCCCTGCTTCAGCAGTGAGCAGCCTTTTCGGCTTTTAGCTCTTCTGCTCCCTTCAAGGCAGCCACATCACTTATCCTGGATTGCTCCTTGGCCCGAGCAAGCTCTGCCCGAAGGTCTTCCACAGCAGTAGCACCATCTGCATCAATCATACAAATTGTAAGGAATGGGCGTCAGCTCCCTTACTAGGCGACCGCGGAGCAACCACATACCTTGTGACTCATCAAGTCGTTTATTGATTAGCGAGATGTCCGCATCCGCAACGTCGAGTTGCCTCTTAAGCTTGGCAACTCCATTAGTCCGGCTGGCCACCGAACGTCCCGCCACCTATGTAGGAAAGGCGACAATATATAACTGGGATTATGATCCTCGGCACGCTGCTGTTTTCGACAGCATACCAAGTCTCAGGGGCTACTATCTATACAGGGTGCACTTCATGTGCAAAAACTGTCAAAAGGTATGTCATTTTTTGCGTACCTCAAATCCCGTCAGCAAACTTCCGACGGCCTCACACAACCCGCTTTCGGCGGACGAGATCCTCTCAATCACCATACTCATTAATGTGCGGTGATCTTTTGAGATGGACGCCCTCTTAAGCAAATCCTGCAGCTCCACCGGCCGTACTCCAATGGGTGCCAAACTCTCTGGCCCCGCCGGACTCGGAGAGACCCTCCATGACGACACCTCAGGGTCATCCGCCCCGCACGATGGGGCGGCAGATGGAGGCATTTCGCTCTCCATCATCTCCGGACGAAGGTCTCCCGAAGATGAGCTGTGCTGAGACGGGCTGAGATCCGAACTACAAGATGAAAACTTTGGTTACCCTTAGAAATTAAGCAGGGGTGTCCACTATTACAAAATTCCCCCTTTTTTACTTACGGCTCGCTGGAGGGCTGATTCCTCCGAGGAGATAGTACGGCCGGGGCTCTTCCCGGCACAGGACCTTCCGGTACAAATTTATTTCCCCGCTTTGAGGCCTTGGCCTCCGGGTCTTCGAAAGCGGTCCTCTTCTCCCCCTGGAAGGAGGGACTCTCGATTCCTCCCTTACTGAAAGCCTCCGTGGTTGAGGTGGTAGTTCCCCTGTGCCCTTCTTCGCCCTCCTCCGAAGGTGCAACCTCTAACATTTTGATTAACACGGGATCCTGCATGGTCTCAGGGAGGGGGGCCGGACACCGTATCAGTTTTGCTTGCACTATCCACTCCTGTCCAAGGGATAGCTGGTTAAAAGGCAAACCCACAGTAAATGAATGAACGATGTGTCCAGACACAGGGCTACTTACTTGAGTATCTGGGCGATTGCAGCTTAGGCCAGCATCCTCGGTCAATTTCGGACGCATCTCTTGCGATCCGAAGAACAGTTTGTACATCTCCGCGGGTGTCAAACCCAGGAATTGTTGAAGAGCTCGTGGCCCCTCCGGATTAAATTCCCACAGGCGGAGGGGGCGACGTTTGCAGGGCAGTAGGTGCCGGATCAACATAACCTGTACCACTACGGCCAGATTGATCTCCCTCTCTTGGAGGCCTCGAATCCGGTCCTGCAACAGGGGAACGTCCTTGGACGGCCCCCAGTCATGCCCCTTGTTGACCCATGACGTCAGCCACTGTGGAGGGCCCGAGCGGAAGACGGGCGGCAGCCTCTTCCTGCTGCCCCTGGGAGCGGTGATATAGAACCACTCCTGTTGCCACAAGCCGAGCTCCTCCTGAAAAGAGCCCTCGGGCCATGGAGCATCGGCCCTCTTACTTACAACCGCCCCGCCGCACTCTGCCTGACGCCCCTCAATCATCTTCAGCTCCACATTGAAGGTTTTGAGCCACAAGCCGAAATGAGGGGTAGTGCAGAGGAAGGCTTCGCAGACGACAATGAATGATGAGATGTGGAGGATGGACTCCGGAGCCAAGTCATGGAATTCCAGCCCATAGTAAAACATGAGCCCCCTCACGAAGGGGTCCGTCGGGAAGCCTAAACCCCGACGGAGGTGAGACACGAACACGACACTCTCGCCAAGCTCGGGAGTAGGAATAACTTGCCCTCGGGCAGGCAGCCTATGAGAAATCTCGCAGGTTAAGTACCTGGCGTCTCTTAGCTTTAGCACATCCTCTTCCGTGACGGAGGAGGGCATCCACCGGCCTCATAGGTCAGGGCCGGACATTGTCGAAGATCGAAGGTACCCGAATATGGAGCCCTGGGTGTTGGAACTCGGGGCGAGGGGCGGATTCGATAGAGGATTGAAGGAAAAGAACGAGCCTTGGTCTCATTATAAAAAAGGAAGAATACCAAGAGCCGTCCTCGTGACTGTTTGGAACCCGCCTTCGATGGAGGGGGTGTGGCAACGGGCGCGGTTGGGTTACCCACGTCCATATTAATGGGAATCCCGGAATAAGGGGAACACGATCTCTGCTTCGACAAGACATGCCAAGGAAACCGCCTCGCTAAACGCGCTGAGGTGATACAAGAAAAACAAGTCGAGTAAAGGCTTGGTAATGGTGTGACGTCACGCCACAAAATATGTCAGCAGATTGAACTTGTGTAATATTATTCTCTCTATGGTGGTACGTGGAATTTATTTTTGCAGAGCCGGACACTATCCTGGTGTTCACAATCTTCTATAAATTATTCGGAGGAAGAACCCCCCTTGCAATGCCGAAGACAACATGCGCGTCGGACTCGTCGTCATTGAAGCCTGGTTCAGGGGCTACTGAGGGAGTTCTGGACTAGGGGGTGTCCGGATAGCCGAACTATCATGATCGGCCGGACTCCAAGACTATGAAGATACAAGATTGAAGACTTTGTCCCGTGTCCGGATGGGACTTTCCTTGGCGTGGAAGGCAAGCTTGGCGATACGGATATGTAGATCTCCTACCATTGTAACCAACTCTGTGTAACCCTAGCCCTCTCCGGTGTCTAAATAAACCGGATGGCTTTAGTCCATAGGACGAACAACAATCATACCATAGGCTAGCTTCTAGGGTTTAGCCTCCTTGATCTCGTGGTAGATCTACTCTTGTAACACACATCATCAATATTAATCAAGCAGGACGTAGGGTTTTACCTCCATCAAGAGGGCCCGAACCTGGGTAAAACATCGTGTCCCTTGTGTCCTGTTACCATCCACCTAGACGCACAGTTCGGGACCCCCTACCCGAGATCCGCCGGTTTTGACACCGGTTGAAACTCTATAACCACATGTATTGCATGAGTGTTAACAATTATGGGAGACTACGAGATAGTTGAGTATGTGAGCTTGCTGAGGAGCTCTATTATTGACTCTTTCTGACGTTACGATAAATTGCAATTTCTTCACTGACTGAGATTATAGTTTGTTAGCTCCCAATGAAGTTTTTGAACCATACTTGACTTTGTGAATTGCTTATTACTTCAACATAGGAAATCATATGACAAAATCCATATATGTTGTTGTTATTAGAATGATCATGATGCCCTCATGTCCGTATTTTTATTTTTATCGACACCTCTATCTCTAAACATGTGGACATATTTTTCGATTTCGGTTTCTGCTTGAGGACAAGCGAGGTTTAAGCTTGGGGGAGTTGATACATCCATTTTGCATCATGCTTTTATATCAATATTTATTGCATTATAGGCTGTTATTACACATTATATCCCAATATTTACGGCTATTCTCTCTTATTTTACAAGGTTTACCATGAAGAGGGGGAATGCCGGCAGCTGGAATTCTGGCTGGAAAAGGAGCAAACGTTGGAAACCTATTCTGCACAACTCCAAAAGACCAGAGACTCCACGAAACAACTTTTTGGAATTATTAAGGAATTATGAGCAAAAAGAAATAGGCCAGGGGGCCCACACCCTGTCCATGAGACAGGAGGGCGCGCCCCCCTAGGGGCGCGCCCCTATCTCCTGGGCTCCCTGGTGGGCCTCCGGCGTCCATCTTCTGCAATATGAAGGGTTTTGTCCTGGAAAAATTCATGGGCAAGCTTACGAGACGAAACTCCGCCGCCACGAGGCGGAACCTTGGCGGAACCAATCTAGGGCTCTGGCAGAGCTGTTCTACCGGGAACACTTCCCTCCGGGAGGGGAAAATCATCACCAACGTCATCACCAACGATCCTCTCATCGGGAGGGGGTCAATCTCCATCAACATATTCACCAGCACCATCTCCTCTCAAACCCTAGTTCATCTCTTGTATCCAATCTTGTATCCAAAACCACAAATTGGTACCTGTGGGTTGCTAGTAGTGTTGATTACTCCTTGTAGTTGATACTTATTGGTTTACTTGGTGGAAGATCATATGTTCAGATCCTTAATGCATATTATTACACCTCTGATTATGAACATGAATATGCTTTGTGAGTAGTTACCTTTGTTCCTGAGGACATGGGTGAAGTCTTGCTATTAGTAGTCATGTGAATTTGGTATTCGTTCGATATTTTGATGAGATGTATGTTGTCTCTCCTCTAGTGGTGTTATGTGAACGTCGACTACATGACACTTCACCATTATTTGGGCCTAGAGGAAGGCATAGGGAAGTAATAAGTAGATGATGGGTTGCTACAGTGACAGAAGCTTAAACCCTAGTTTATGTGTTGCTTCGTTAGGGGTTGATATGGACCCATATGTTTAATGTTGTGGTTAGGTTTACCTTAATACTCCTTTTTGGTGTTGCGGACGCTTGCAATAGGGGTTAATCATAAGTGGGATGCTTGTCCAAGTTAGGGCAGTACCCAAGTGCCGGTCCACCCACATATCAAATTATCAAAGTATCGAACGCGAATCATATGAGCGTGATGAAAACTAGCTTGACGATAATTCCCAATGTGTCCTCGGGAGCTCCTTACTCATCATTAGACTTTGTCCAGGCTTATCCTTTGCTACATAAAGGATTGGGCCACCTTGCTGCACTTTGTTTACTTTATTTACTTTTGCCTGTTACTATTTATCTTATCACAAAACTATCTATCACCTATTATTTCAGTGCTTGCAGAGAAAACCTTACTGAAAACCGCTTATCATTTTCTTCTGCTCCTCATTGGGTTCGACACTCTTACTTATCGAAAGGACTACGATAGATCCCCTACACTTGTGGGTAATCAAACCTCCAGTTGATCCATCCAATTTATCTGGCTTTACATGTGAATCTCCTCATTCTTCTGATGAGTCATTTGACTCCAACTATAAATTGTTCAAGAATCAGAATGGTGAAGTATTTGCTAGATATGTTGGCACTAACTGCAGGAACGGTTCCCCTATGAAGAAAATATGGGTTCCCAAAAGTTATCTTGAAAGTCTTTAGGTGAATGTCCTCATGACACCACCAGTGAAGAACGGGAACCCCAGATCCAATTCTTCATATGGACCTAATTCTTCACATGGATCCAATTCCTCAAAAGGATCAAAATCCTCATGTGATCATCATCGTGCTAACTCTTCAGTATCGCAGGGTAGAGCTAAGGGCTATGAATATGAGCATTATTCTTCAAATCATTATGTTCATAAGTCCTCTAAGAATTTCTCTGCTTATTCATATGCTTATCCTAACCCCTCTTATGTGAGACGAAGCGGACTGGCTTCTATGCCACCTTTCTCATATGGTGCACGCAGAGTGATGAATTCTTTGCCACCCCTTCAGATGTGGGTGGTGAAGAAAAAGAACTAATCTCTTATGCAGGGTCAGGTCTCCAAACGTGCTCAAAACGTCTGAAGAATTTGCTAGAGACCTGAATTTGCCTGAAAGGACGCAGGCTAATCATGAAGAAATGAACTTTCATTTCACACGTCCTCATACTCATTTATTTGTGTTGTTGCTTGATGAAATTGATCTGATGATATTGATGTCATATTCTTCACTGATGAAGTATATGAGTTCGTAAGTTGCACTAATTCATCTGCAGGATGATCAACCCAAAGCAAACGAGTGGGTCCTCGATAGTGGATGTACGAATCACATGACTGGTGATAAGAATATCTTGATGGACACTCCTTTATCACTATCACATCTGAAGCATATCATCTTCCCTGACAAAGGCTAAAGTCTGGTATTGGGTCTAGGTAAAGTTGTGATCTCAAAGGATCGACACATGGACAAAGTCATGCTTGTTGAGTCCTTAGGATACAACCTCATGTCTGTCTCAATGCTTTGTGATCTTGATATGGTTATTGTCTTTGGCAAATATCGTTGCGTTGTGATCATGGAAGCTGACAATTCCAAAGTCTTCGAAGGCTTTAGGAGAGGAGACTTGTACATTGTTGATTTCTCTACAAGACCACAACCAGCCGTGTGCTTACTTGCAAAAGCTTCAGAAGGCTGGCTATGGCATCGACGACTTGGTCATGCTGGCATGAGGAATTTGCACACGCTTGTGAAGAAGAAGCATGTCATTGGCGTTGAGAATGTAAAATTTCTCAAGGATCACTTATGTGGAGCCTGTGAAGCTGAAAAGATGACCAAGGTCAAGCATCCAGCGAAGACTATCATGACTACCACTCGACCATTTGAATTGCTTCACATGGATCTCTTCGGTCCTAATCATTATTCTGCTGTTACAAATGATGCATCTCTATATGGCTTTGTTATCATTGATGACTATTCTCGTTACACATGGGTGCACATTGTCACTTACAAACATGAGGTGCAGGAAGTCTTCAAACGATTTTCCTCGAGGGATTCAACCAACTTTGATGTGAAGATCAAGCACATCAGAAGTGACAATGGGACTGAGTTTAAGAATTCCGGTCTTGATGGCTATCTTGATGAACTTGGTATTACTCATGAGTTATCTGCTCCTTATACTCCTCAGTAGAATGGCGTCATGGAGCACAATAACAAAACCCTCGCTGAAATGGCTCGCTCTATGCTTGATGAATACAAGACACCTCGTCGTTTCTGGATTGATGCAATTGATACTACGTGCCACATCATCAACAGAGTATATCTTCACAAGTTCTTCAAGAAGACTACCTATGAACTCCTCACTGACAAGAAACCAAGTGTGAGTTATTTCAAAGTCTTCAGTGCTAAATATTGGATTAGAGATCCGCATCACAATTCAAAATTTGCACCGAAAGCACATGAGGGTTTTATGCTTGGTTATGGAAAGGATTCGCACACCTATAGAGTCTTCAACAGCGTTCTTACAAGGTTGTTGAAACTGTAGATGTGAGGTTCGATGAAACTAATGGCTCGCAAAGAGAGCACCTACCTTCTGTGATAGATGAACCAGCACCTGAGGATTCTATCAAGTTCAAGGCTACTGAGGATGTCATTCCAACCCCAGAATCTGCTGAAGAATTCATTCCAGAACATGATGAACGTCGAGCTGGCTCACCTAAAGAAGATGGTTCTGAAGAAAATGCTCCTGAAGGAAATGTTGATCAAATTCCTTGAAGACAACCCACTCATCCTCGCATTGCTAACGAAGTGCAAGTCGAGAAGATCATCGATGACATTGAAGCACCAGGTCCTCTCACTCGCTCAAAGGCTTCACATTTATATAACTTTTGTGGGCACTTTGATTTTGTCTCTATCATAGAGCCCACTAAGGTAGATGAAGCATTTCTGGAGTCTGAGTGGATTCAAGCTATGCAAGAAGAATTACATCAGTTCGAGCTCAACAACGTTTGGGAACTGGTCAAACATCCAGATCCTTGCAAGCACAACATCATTGGCACAAAATGGATCTACCGCAACAAGCAAGATGAAAATGGCCTTGTGATGAGGAATAAGGCACGGCTTGTAGATCAAGGCTACACACAGTATTGATTTCGATGAAACTTTTGCACCTGTTGCTAGACTTGAGGCCATTCGCATATTACTTGCTTACGCTAACCATCATAATATCACTTTATATCAAATGGATGTGAAAAGTGCATTCCTCAATGGTAAGCTTGAGGAAGAAGTATATGTTGCTCAACCCCAAGGTTTTGAAGATCCAAAGAATCCCGACAAAGTCTTCAGACTCAACAAGGCCCTGTATGGCCTCAAGCAAGCCCCTCGTGTGTGGTATGATACTTTGAAGGAATTCCTCATGAAGAAAGGCTTCAAACCCGGTTCACTCGACCCAACTCTTTTCACTAAATCTTATGATGATGAATTATTTGTGTGCCAAATATATGTTGATGATATTATCTTTCGCTGTACTGACCAACGCTATAGTGATGAATTTGCCTACATGATGAGTGAAGAATATCAAATGTCTATGATGGGAGAATTGAAATTCTTTTTAGGTCTTCAAATTCGTCAACAACGCAATGGCATATTCATATCTCAGGAGAAATACCTCAAAGATGTATTGAGGAAATTCGGCATGCAAGACTTCAAAGGGGTCAAAATTCCAATGCCCACCAATGGCCATCTATGCACTGATGAAAATGGTAAAGACTTAGATCAAAAGGTATACCACTCCATGATTGGCTCTTTATTGTACCTATGTGCATCTAGGCCAGATATTATGCTTAGTGTTTGCATGTGTGCCCGATTTCAAGCTACACCGAAGGAATCACACCATAAGATTGTGAAGCATATTCTTCGATATCTAGCTCACACACCAACACTTGGATTATGGTATCCCCAGGGCTCTTCATTTGATCTCATTGGATATTAAGACTCTGACTATGCTGGCGATCACGTGGACCACAAGTCAACAGCAGGCACATGCCATTTCCTCGGACGATCTTTGGTCTGTTGGTCCTCGAAGAAATAGAACTGTGTATCACTCTCCACTGCAGAAGCTGAGTACATTGCTGCTGGATCATGCTGTGCTCAATTACTATGGATGAAGCAAACACTCAAGGACTATGAAGAATGTGCCTCTCTACTGCGACAATGAGAGTCCTATCAAGATTGCGCAGAACCCAGTTCAGCACTCGAAGACAAAGCACATCTAGATTCATCATCATTTTCTTCGTGATCATGTGTTGAAGGGCGACATCTCCATCGACCACGCTAGCACTAAAGATCAACTGGCCGATATCTTCGCTAAGCCCTTGGATGAGAAGAGACTTAGCAAGTTGCGGTGTGAGCTAAATATCCTAGAATATTTGAATGTTCTCTAAAAGGGACACACATCCTAACACTTATGCTGACTTGGTGACTTAGATGCACAACACACGAAGTAACGTTTTTCTTCAATCAATGAAGACTAACCCTCTAAGTGTGAAGAAATTAATGAAGAAATTGATTCTCAGAGCCCTACGACAATTGTACGCGACGTCTGAAATCAGCCTTCTTATACGGTGAGTTACGCCACCAACCTGAGCTGAAAATCTTCAATTTGAGTTTTTCTTCATTTTTGAGATTCCTCAGTTTTTCAAATTCTTCAACTTTGCTTTGTCTTCACTCTTTCCGGTGTTGTTCTTCATTTGAATATATATATATATGTGAGTTTTATGTCCTCTACAACATTCACTTATTGCTATTTCTTCAAGTTGATTTCTTTTTCTAAGTGAATGTGATCAGACCCTTCCCCCTCTATGCTAAACTCAACTCAATCTATTCACAAATTCTTCATTTGTGTTCTAATTTGAAACTCGTTCAAAATCTTCAATGTGTCCTTGACAGCTGAAGAAATTGCGAACGGAAACTTAAAATAATCTTATCTGAATTTTCGGCTTTGCCGCTCAATCCGTTCCGCATCCCCTGACAATACTTATCTATTCACCCACCATCCTACAAGATCGCCACCTCACAGTACATGGGTGACACATGTCACGTGAATGAGAAGGGCCAGGGGCATGTTTGTCCAAAATCTTCGGGCATACAGTTTTTCACCTCCGTTATAAATACCTCTGCCTCTTCCTCACTTCACTTTTACTCCGCTCGACCTCACTCTCGCTCAAGCTTCCCGAAACCCTAGCGCCGCTGCTACTTCATCATCGCCAGTGAGGAAGAGCTTCACTGCCTCGACCTCGTCGCCATCGTACTCGCGCCAGTTGCGGATTTCTTCACTCCGCCGCCGCCGTAGCCGTCTTCCTCTGTCGAGTTAGGGCGTGGAAGATCTGAACGGACGAACTTCACTCCTACTCTTCCCAGTTCGTCGTGTTCTTCACTTCGTGTAATTAAAAGTTACTTTTACTACCGGCTTTGATTCATGTGTTTTTCTTGAAAATCTTCAAAGGTGTTTATTCTTCAAATCTTCACACACTAAGCACCTCACATGTTATCTGTTCTTGATTCGTTTCTCTAAGCAATGATTTTCTTCAAGATTCCTCAATTGTGTGGATTCTCAAATCTGTACAACTCTAGAACCTAAGATAAAGAAAGCTTAGTGAAATTCTTCAAGACTCATCTGGTCAAATTCCTCAAACCTATTCTTTTTGAAAATCTTCTAAGAACGCATATAACGTCTCCAAATTCCTTGCAACTATACTCTGTTCACAGGTACAAATGTCTGCTGTTGAATCACTAGGTTCTCATCAACTTAACTCATTTGCAGTGTTCCTCGAAGAAAAGTTGCATACCTCTTCAGAAACATCAGTTGTTCATATTCCTCAGCTGAAGAAAATGGGTGATGGTAAGAAGCCACAGAAGGGAGGAAAGAGGCCTGAGGTAAATACTGCGTTTGAAATCCCTGAGGACATTTCTGCTGGGTACTGCACACCCCCTGAGGAAGATAATTAGTGCAAGGTGCACATTCAAAAGATTGAGAGGAGATGGGCACGAGAATGGAGGGAGTACAGGTATGTTACTCCCAAGTACATGAAGAAATTCGCGCTCAACCCTCCATACTCAAGACCTCCATTGGCACCTGGCCAACTGGCAGATCCCACCAGCCTCAAGCATGGTGAGGACTATATTGATGAATGGGCAAATCGCCAGGCTAAACTGGCCAAGCAAGCAAAGGAAGCAGTGAAGAAATTCAATGCAGACTCTGCTGCTGCTACCGCTGCTGAGGCCTCTGCTAGTCAGCCGAAGAAGGCGATGCCAAAGAAGCCTGCTCACAAGTCAAGCACTTCTTCTTCAATGCCCTCACGGCCAAGCTCCTCAGCAATGCACTCAAGGCCAGAATCTTCAAAGCCCTCACGGCACATTCCTCAGTCTGCTCCTCTTCCTCCAACGTCCTCAGATCCTCCGACAAAGTCTTTAGCTGCTCCGACAAAATCCTCGGCACCTGTGCATCTTGCCACATGCCAAAGGACCACAGGCATCTCAATTGCCTCAGGAGCATCTGCAAGTTCCTCAGCTGCACCAAATTACTCTGCTGGTCCCTCTCTGCTGAAGAAAAAGGCCACTACTGGACGAGGCCTTTGACCAAGTCTTCACAAGAAGCAGGCCATCTTCTAAGTCCCCTCTGATGAAGATGAGGCTGATGATGAAGAACTTGCTGAAATCATCAAAGACAGGCAAGCCAGGGCCCCTAGAGCCAAAGGTAGCAACGTGCCACTACTGTTGGATCCAAAGTTGATCCTTGACTTCATTGACTTATGGCACAAGGACCCTAACACGCCTTTTCCGGAGATGAATCTCACTCCTGGTCAAAGTCATGTTCTGACTGCCTTCATTGAGGAAGAAAAGTGGAAATTTGAAGAAGGCAGAAAGCTGAAGAAAGCGCAATACAAGAAATAACGCTACCTCAAGGACAATGTCCTCACTCTCACCCCTGATTAGCTCATTGCCTTGCAAGCTGAAATCAAGCAATTGAGTGATGAGTTCGATCGCTACTACGCTGATTGGAAGGGAGCCAAGGTTCGGTTCGTTAATGTGACGAAGAAAATCACTTCAAGTGCTGCTCCTCCTATGCACATTGAAGTTTCACCGGCTGAAGCATCTGCTCAGCCTACTGAAGAACATGCCAGCAGCGCTGATGATAATCAGGCTGCTGAAGAAAATGAGAGTGCCAGGGCTGATGACTCCATTCCAGCTACTGAAGATATTCTCAGGGCATCCACTAGTGGTGTGCCTGAAGAAAATGAAGAAATCAGGGCAACTGCAATAGTTGCACCTGAGGAAAATGATCCAAAGTCCTCTTCACCTCCTGGGCCTACCCCAACTTCGATCCTTCCATCTGCATTAGATGCGAAGAAGACCAAGGCTGCAGAGCGTGCAGCTGTGAAGAAAAGGAAGGCATCAGCATCATCAGATTCTTCAGCTCCGAAGAAAATGAAGCCTTTGACAAGTTCAACCGAAAATCCAAATTTGTGAAGATTATGTGATTCCCGAGGAATCAAAGGACCTTCCATTCCTGTCTCTTTCATGCCGTCAAAGGACCTTGTTATGTTTGGTGAAGATTATGTGATTCCTGAGGAATCTGATGAAGAAACTCCTTCCGCTGCTTCAACGGAGCAGATGGATGAAGAAATTGAAGTGGATAGAATCCCTTCAACCCCAGTCGTCTCCTCACCTATGCCTCAGTTCACTGCTGAAGAGGCAGGTGTTGAAGAAATGGAAGATGAGGATGTGGACATCGGCTGTACCACACCCGTGCTCAATGATGACATTTGGGAAAGTCAGCACCCCAACTCTCCGGTGTTCACTCCACTCCAAGCAATTCCTCAGTCCCCAGCTGCTACTGAAGTGCAAATGGGATCTGAAGAACCTCATGCAACCCCGTCCGTCCATGAAGAAATTCCAGCCACTAGTGCTGAAGAAAATGTAAATGAAGAATTGAAGACCCAGGCTGAAGCTGCAGAAGAGCCTGAAATTCCTCAGCCTGAGGAACCTGAGATTGCGATTCCTGAAGTGGTGATGCAACTGACTGACACTCCTCAGCCCAAGCCAAAGGATCCCTTCTCAAAGAAGCAAAAATTCAAGGCTGATGATTTCTTCGGCGAGCGTGTATTCTTCACTGAATTCAACTCATATGACAATGCTCACCTTAGAAGGAAGCGCTTCTGGACTGCCAGCCAAGCCAACTTCTATTCCTCAGTACTCTTCAACAAGGACAAAGTCCTCGACCACGAGCACATTCCTCACGTGGACATGGAATCCATGCCTTGCTTCACACAAGTCCTCAGCCTGATTCACGATGTAGGCTTGCTCAATTTCTGCTCTGACATCGTTGACTGGAATGAAGAGCTAATTCTTCAGTTCTATGCGATGCTGCATATCACTGGTGAAGCAAATGACATCAACACTTGGGTGTTGGACTGGATGACCGAAAACACTCACTACAAGGCACCAGCCTCTGAATTGCCTCGTGCCTTGCCACTCAGTCCTCCACCTGAAGGTGCTCATTGTCTGTATGACGAGCCTGAACTCAGTGCTCACTATATGCAAGTGCTTCTGAAGCCGCTGAAGCCTGGTCAAGCCCCAAGGACCAAATTCCTCATGAAGGAATTGCTCTATGTGCCAAGAACCATCTACCGCATACTGACGAAGACTATGAGTCCTATCAAAGGCCATGACTCATCCGATGAAGAAGTTATCGGGATGATGAAGAATATGCTGTTCAACATAATGCATGGCATCCCCATAAACTATCATGATTTCTTCATGAGGACTCTCGCAAATGTTGCACTTTCACCGTTTGAGCTGAAGCCTTATGCTCCATGGATCATGAGATTCCTCAGATCAAGGTCTTCACTCAACTACAAGGCTGATTTTCAGAATCACCTCAGCTACTTGCCCCCCATTGAAGTCCTCAAGTGGACAATTTCCTCATCTAATGAGAAGGGCAAGTCAGTAGCCGTTATCGATGAAGGCATTCGTCCATCGGGGTGGTCAGTTCCGCTAAGCTGCATCTTACTCCACCAATGATGACTTGGCCACTCATGATTCTTCTGCCAATGCTCCCCAGTCAAGTCCTCAAGCTACTGCTCCTCGTGTGATGACTGACCGTTAACTGCTTATAAGTCTTCACCAGAAGGTGGATCGAAACCACAAATGGGTTAAGCGTCAGTTTGGTTCTATTCTTCACAACATGACCTCTACACATAATGCAGTGAAGAAAAACCATTACTACCTCCATGAAGTATTTGATCGCACCTGGGCTATTTTGTCACATCTATATGGTGAAGAAGATCTGAAGCAAATGGGCTTCAAGGAAGATTTTGACTGGTCTGCTCCTCCTCCGAAGAAGTTCAAGAAGATCAAGGTTCCTTCCTTGGTGGCCAGTTCATATTCTTCATCGCGCGACACGGACGAGTATGAAGACTTGGACGACACTGCAACAGGCCCTACATCGACTCAAGACCCCAACAACGCTGGTGCTCCTCCATCTTCATGATATTCTTCAGGGGCGTTAGTCCTCATTTTCAACCCTTTTGGTCATTCGATGACAAAGGGGGAGAAATTTGAGTTAGTCTTCAAGTGGGTCTACCATATATGGTTTTTTTTGCTAAGTTACAACTCTCGTTCTTCTGATGACTTTTGCTGGATCGAGTTGTAATCTTAATCTCTATGGTGGCCTGATACTTTTGTTGTGTTCTTCTGCATGCTTATTCCTCATCAATGTTAATGCACGCATGCTGAATTACATCAGTCACCATATTTCATCATGCATTTCAAATTCTACATATTATATGTAAAATGCGTGTATGAATTACAAGATATAGGGGGAGATCTCCATGATTATACTCTTCAAGTGTGCATCGCTTCAAAAGCAAATTTCTCACTATGCACATCTTCAGGGGGAGTTCTTCTATATCTTGCTATCAAATTCCTCAATATCAGTATTTACACTTCATATGTTTTCCCCGTTGAAAACTTAACCTATATTGTCATCAATCACCAAAAAGGGGGAGATTGTAAGTGCATCTAGTGCCCCTTAGTGATTTTGGTGTATTGAAGACTTATAGGTTAAGGGACTGATGCGTTTGTGAGTGTACACAGGTCTATAAGTCTATGAGGAGTTTGATATTTACAGAGAAAGTCGACCCTAAAAATTGAATTCTTCAACTGAAGACTTTGGATTTCTGAAGACTTTTTGAAGACTTTCAAAGTGAAGAAATTGGTGTGACCTTGAAGACTTGGCAATCATTCGAGGAACATGAAGCGTGAAGACTTTTGTTTTTATAGTTTCATTTTCTCTTTCTTGAGTCATAGGAATCACCGTACTGTTAAAGGGGGTCGAGGAAATACTAAGGAAATTTTCCATGTGATGCTCAACTCAAAATCCTACACCTACCAATCCCTTTGAGTGAAGCCATTGGAAATCTCGCATAGTTCAGTCATATTCTTCATTGACACAGACGAAGTTCTTCTGGTCTCTGAGGAATTTGTTCTGACTGGGGAGTTAGGAATTTGCTAGTGGGGATTGCCTACAAAGTGAGGAACATGATAGCCCTGAGGTATTTGGGAGTCAAATATTCTGACCGTTGCTGTGCTACGCGCCGGCTGTCCCAAAATATCTATCCACCTAACGGTCATATCAGACAAGGGCATTTATGTCTTATCATGTCGGGCTCCTCCCTAGACTATAAATAGTCGCCCCGTTCAACCACTAGCTGGTTGGCTGCTCTGAGAGAAACTGACACTTGTCAATTGAGAGCAACCCATCCTCCGAGGACTTTGAGCGAAAATCATCAAGTGAGGAAAACCCAAACCCAAACCTACAAACCCCCAAGTGATTGAGCATCACTGAAGAGATTGATCCTACGTGGATCCGACGCTTGTTTCCTTTGAAGACTGTGCTTCTTCCCGAGGCATCAGCTTCATCAGATCCTTCCATTCCTGTCTCTTTCATGCCATCAAAGGACCTTGTTCCATTTGGTGAAGATTATGAGATTCCCGAGGAATCTGATGAAGAAACTCCTTCCGCTGCTTCAACGGAGCAGATGGATGAAGAAATTGAAGTGGATAGAATCCCTTCAACCCCAGTCGTCTCCTCACCTATGCCTCAGTTCACTTCTGAAGAGGCAGGTGTTGAAGAAATGGAATATGAGGATGTGGACATCGGCTGTACCACACCCGTGCTCAATGATGACTTTTGGGAAAGTCAGCACCCCAACTCTCCGGTGTTCACCCCACTCCAAGCAATTCCTCAGTCCTGAGCTGCTACTGAAGTGCAAATGGGATCTGAAGAACCTCATGCAACCCCGTCCGTCCATGAAGAAATTCTAGCCACTAGTGCTGAAGAAAATGTAAATGAAGAATTGAAGACCCAGGCTGAAGGTGTAAAAGAGCCTGGAATTCCTCAGCCCGAGGAACCTGAGATTGCGATTCCTGAAGTGGTGATGCAACTAACTGACACTCCTCAGCCCAAGCCAAAGGATCCCTTCTCAAAGAAGCAAAAATTCAAGGCTGATGATTTCTTCGACGAGCGTGTATTCTTCCCTGAATTCAACCCATATGACAATGCTCACCTTAGAAGGAAGCGCTTCTGGACTGCCAGCCAAGCCAACTTCTATTCCTCAGTACTCTTCAACAAGGACAAAGTCCTCGACCATGAGCACATTCCTCACGTGGACATGGAATCCATGCCTTGCTTCACACAAGTCCTCAGCCTGATTCACGATGTAGGCTTGCTCAATTTCTGCTCTGACATCATTGACTGGAATGAAGAGCTAATTCTTCAGTTCTATGCGATGCGGCATATCACTGGTGAAGCAAATGACATCAACACTTGGGTGTTGGACTGGATGACCGAAAACACTCACTACAAGGCACCAGCCTCTGAATTGCTTCGTGCCTTGCCACTCACTCCTCCACCTGAAGGTGCTCATTGTCTGTATGACGAGCCTGAACTTAGTGCTCACTATATGCAAGTGCTTCTGAAGCCGCTGAAGCCTGGTCAAGCCCCAAGGACCAAATTCCTCATGAAGGAATTGCTCTATGTGCCAAGAACCATCTACCGCATACTGACGAAGACTATGAGTCCTATCAAAGGCCATGACTAATCCGATGAAGAAGTTATCGGGATGATGAAGAATATGCTACTCAACATAATGCATGGCATCCCCATAAACTATCATGATTTCTTCATGAGGACTCTCGCAAATGTTGCACTTTCACCGTTTGAGCTGAAGCCTTATGCTCCATGGATCATGAGATTCCTCAGATCAAGGTCTTCACTCAACTACAAGGCTGATTTTCAGAATCACCTCAGCTCCTTGCCCCCCATTGAAGTCCTCAAATGGACAATTTCCTCATCTAATGAGAAGGACAAGTTAGCAGCCGTTATCGATGAAGGCATTCGTCCATCGGATGGTCAGTTCCGCTAAGCTGCATCTTACTCCACCAATGATGACTCGGCCACTCATGATTCTGCTGCCAATGCTCCCAAGTCAAGTCCTCAAGCTACTGCTCCTCGTGTGATGACTGACCGTGAACTGCTTATAAGTCTTCACCAGAAGGTGGATCGAAACCACAAATGGGTTAAGCGTCAGTTTGGTTCTATTCTTCACAACATGACCTCTACACATAATGCAGTGAAGAAAAACCATTACTACCTCCATGAAGTATTGGATCGCACCTGGGCTATTTTGTCACATCTATATGGTGAAGAAGATCTGAAGCAAGTGGGCTTCAAGGAAGATTTTGACTGGTCTGCTCCTCCTCCAAAGAAATTCAAGAAGGTCAAGGTTCCTTCCTTGGTGGCCAGTTCATATTATTCACCGCGCGACACGGACGAGTATGAAGACTTGGATGACACTGCAGTAGGCCCTACATCGACTCAAGACCCCAACAACGCTGGCGCTCCTCCATCTTCATGATATTCTTCAAGGGCGTTAGTCCTCATTTTCAACCCTTTTGGTCATTCGATGACAAAGGGGGAGAAATTTGAGTTAGTCTTCAAGCGGGTATACCATATATGGGCGTTTTTTTTGCTAAGTTACAACTCTCATTCTTCTGATGACTTTGCTGGATCGAGTTGTAATCTTAATCTCTATGGTGGCCTGATACCTTTGTTGTGTTCTTCTGCATGCTTATTCCTTATCAATGTTAATGCACGCATGCTGAATTACATCACTCACCATATTTCATCATGCATTTCAAATTCTTCATATTATATGTCAAATGCGTGTATGAATTACAAGATATAGGGGGAGATCTCCATGATTATACTCTTCAAGTGTGCATTGCTTCAAAAGCAAATTCCTCACTATGCACATCTTCAGGGGGAGTTCTTCTATATCTTGCTATCAAATTCCTCAATATCAGTATTTACACTTCATATGTTTTTCCCCGTTGAAAACTTAACCTATATTGTCATCAATCACCAAAAAGGGGGAGATTGTAAGTGCATCTAGTGCCCCTTAGTGATTTTGGTGTATTGAAGACTTATAGGTTAAGGGACTGGTGCGTTTGTGAGTGTACACAGGTCTATAAGTCTATGAGGAGTTTGATATTTACAGAGAAAGTCGACCCTAAAAATTGAAGTTCTTCAACTGAAGACTTTGGATTTCTGAAGACTTTCTGAAGACTTTCAAAGTGAAGAAATTGGTGTGACCTTGAAGACTTGGCAATCATTCGAGGAACATGAAGCGTGAAGACTTTTGTTTTTATAGTTTCATTTTCTCTTTCTTGAGTCATAGGAATCACCGTACTGTTAAAGGGGGTCGAGGAAATAATAAGGAAAAATTTCCATGTGATGCTCAACTCAAAATCCTACACCTACCAATCTCTTCGAGTGAAGACATTGGAAATCTCGCATAGTTCAGTCATATTCTTCAGTGACAGAGATGAAGTTCTTTTGGTCTCTGAGGAATTTGTTCTGACTGAGGAGTTAGGAATTTGCTAGTGCGGATTGCCTACAAAGTGAGGAACATGATAGCCCTGAGGTATTTGGGAGTCAAATATTCCGACCGTTGCTGTGCTACGCGTCGGCTGTCCCAAAATATCTATCCACCTAACGGTCATATCAGACAAGGGCATTTATGTCTTATCATGTCGGGCTCCTCCCTAGACTATAAATAGTCGCCCCCCTTCAACCACTAGCTGGTTGGCTGCTCCGAGAGAAACTGACACTTGTCAATTGAGAGCAACCTATCCTCCGAGGACTTTGAGCGAAAATCATCAAGTGAGGAAAACCCAAACCCAAACATACAAACCCCCAAGTGATTGAGCATCACTGAAGAGATTGATCCTGCATGGATCCGACGCTTGTTTCCTTTGAAGACTGTGCTTCTTCCAGACGGTTAGGTGTCAAGGTCTAGAGCATCCAAGAGGAATTGTGGATCACCGAGTGACCGAGTTTGTGAAGGTCCGGAAGTCACCTGAAGACTTACCACGAGTGATTGGGCGAGGTCTGTGTGACCTTAGCTCAAGGAGAATATGGTGAGGACTGTGTGTCCGGGACTGGGTGTCCTCGAGTTTAAATACTCAGCCGCTCCAACCAGATGTACAACTGAGACAACAGTTGGAACTGGTCTACCAAATCATTGTCTTCACCGAGCTTACTGGTTCTATTTCCTCAACTCTTTAATTTCCTCATATCTGCTGTTGTGTGCTTGTTCATATCTGTTTGAAGACTTTGACTGAAGACTTTCTCAATTTCCTCAGTTTAATTTCTTCAGTCTGTCCGTCTTCATCTTGTGTTATCCTGTGTTTACGCTTTCTGTACTCTGTGCTTGTCTTCATTTCATCATGATGACTATGCGTGTGTTCTGCTATGTTTACTTTCAAGTACTTATTCCGCTGCAAGTGGTTCTTCATTTAGGAATTTCCTCACCAGCAAATTCCTCAGTGAAGAATTCATAACAATCGCCTATTCACCCCCCCTCTAGTCGATATAACGCACTTTCACATGCAGTGGAAAAGCCAAGCCTAGGAAAAAGGCAAAAGTGACTAAGTCGGCCGAAGACCCTAAAGTCAATGAGCTGGAGCAACAAATTCCAGCACCTAAGACTTCCGCTCCTCAATCATCAGAGCCGGTTCTTGATGTTCCACCAGTGACTTCTAACCCTCCTGTCGATCAAGAAAAAGATGATCCTTTGACTACTGAAGCGTCAAGTCCAATAAAAACGGTTGAGACACATGTCGATGATGTGGTGATTACCAACACCGGCTTTAGAGAGCCGGGCAGGCCTACTGTCTTGGCCAAACACTCTGCCAAGGAAGAATACATTGAATGGCGAAAGGTGAGATTTGATGTCGCCAACTACTCCCAATTGAGCATTAGTGAAGTATATTCTGGCTATCTCAGTCAAGTGCACTCCAGCCGTGATCTTGAAGTTGAGATGGTAAAGCAGATGCATCAGAAATTCGAGGTATGAACTCCTTTTTGAATGAATTATACACATCCTGTCAGGCCCCAAGGGCCAGTTTAATCAGCATGAATGAGCCAGTCCTTCTCGTTGTTGCTTATGAATCAAAAGCTTAGTTGTGTAGCCCCCGTGAGCCGGTTGTGTTTGTTTACAGCACATCCGGGTCAGCATGAGATAACCAGAAAAATAAAAGCAATATGCATTAGCCCCCAAGTGCCAAGTACTCTTGCTTGCAAAGTGCTTGGGACTTTAATCACCTGAGCCGTTTGGATAAATAACTTTTCGGCAGGCATTAGCCCCCAAGTGCCAAGTGTTGTTGCTTGCAGAATGCTTGGGACTTCCTTGTTGTGACTCACAATTTGAACCGGCATATGCACAGGACATCACTGCTCAACTTGAATCTGAATTAGCTGACGTGAAAGCCCGGCTAGAGGTGCAAGAATCTGAGACCCGGAAGGCCGACTCAAAATTCCAGTTTAGCGTGGCTGAAATGGAGAAACTGAAAACCAGTTTTGAAGTTGAAAGAAGCGCTTGGGATGAAGAGAAAACTGCCTTAACACAGCGGGCTGAGAAGGCGGAGGCGGCTCTTCAGGAAGCAACCACTGAACTTATCGGCTTAAAACGCCATGTGTCTTAGATGGTTTCTGCTATCTTTGGTAAGTTGCCTCACTGGTATCCATTTTGAATTTCTTCCTTGATGATAGAAACCGCCTCTAACCCATCCATGATTACTATGCAGGCCCCAGGAGCACCAATCTTAACCAAGATATGCTTGTGAAGCTGAAGGCGGTTTACACACTTGTTGAGCAGCTCTATACTGGGGCTCAACACGCATTGGCCACAATTTCTCCATCCAACCAAGCACCTACTCTCTTAGTTGAGGTCTTGAGGAAGCTTTCTGTGCTGCCAGAAAGGTTTAATGAGATGAAGCGATCATCTGCAAGAGCTGGCGCTGTAACAGCCTTGAGCCGGGCAAAAGCATGGCTACCAGAGCTAGACCCGACCAATATATCAACTGGGTATCCATGTTTGAAAGACGATGGCACTCCTTTTGATAAAAATGACTTTGCCGCCTGCGTGAAGGAGATACATCCCCTTGCCAGCCTGATTGCTAATGAAATCAGTTCTTTAAAAATATCAACCGGCTTATGACAGGGAAAATCAAAAATTGCCTACGCTAGCTTATAAAGTGACTGGTCTAATTCCCCCAATCCGTAAGCATACTTTTGCTCCTGAAGTTGACCCATCTGAGATTATTGACGATGAAGCTGAATTCCAAGCCTTGAGTGGCATTGACTGGTCATCACCAACCTTCCAGGAAGCAGAGCCGGACAAAGAAGTGGAGAAGGATGATCTAGAAGCTTCAAGCCGTCAAAGCCAGGAAGATTAATTCACTGGGCGGTTCACATGTGTGATCTTCTAAAAAACACTTAACCATTTTGGCTCCTTGAGTCATGTAATAGGCTAGAAAAAACTTCGCTCTGTCGTGCAATCGTGCACGTTTGATGTTTTGCCCAGCGCTGTTTGAGCCGCCACTTGATAAATATCCTTTGACACTTATCATGACGGTTGATTTGTGCAGATGAAATGTAGGTGTAACATGCACACAAGTAAATCACAAGAGCCCTGGCGGTTTACCGTGGGGCGGGTCATAATACCAATATAAAGCCACTGATGTTTTAAAACAGTTGACATACAGGGTTGGGTTAGTCATATTTAGATGTAATCATAACAAAAATATCATACCTGTGATATTGAGTTGTACTGCCGACTTATGATTCCTGTGCAGTAAGGGTGATAACCCAAAACTTAGAAGCCAATACTTCCGGGTATTTAATATCATCATGCACTGGTGACTTATCATCGAGAGCCAGGCCGGGTTAATAGAAACCACTGGTATGCTTCAAATAGGAGGTGTCAGAATTGAGGCTACATGGCCTGAATCACTTTAAACCATAAGGCAAAATAGTATCAAGAAAAAACCAAAAAACTGTTCAAAAAATCAAGCCAAATAGAGAAAAAACGAGGCTATTCTTCGAATACAAGCAGGAAGTCGGACCAAAAGGGTTAATAGCTATATTCGAATATGATCAGGAATCCCCCAAGTGGTTTGTGGCATTGCGTCGATCACTAGGGTACCGACAGCTATGATTAGAATACGATCAGGAAGCCCCCTAGTGACCATGATATTTTGGCATTGCGCCAATCAAGAGGTACCGACAGCTATGTTCTCTTTGGTGAAGAGACCTATGTTTAAACAGGAAGCCCGCAAGTGACCATAAGGTTTGGCATTACGCCGATCAAGAGGGTACCGACAGCTATGTTCTCTTTGGTGAATACACCTATGTTTGAACTGGAAGCCCCCAAATGACCATGAGGTTTGGCATTGCGCCGATCAAGAGGGTACCGACAGCTATGTTCTCTTTGGTGAATACACCTATGTTTGAACATGAAGCCCCCAAATGACCATGGTATTATGATGAAAAAGACTCATTATTTGTGGAAATGAAATGACAGAGGCCCTGCTTTGTCAGGGATGCCGGCTTTATTATAAGCATCATAATATATACATTGTCAAAGTATGTACATCATAAGAGCCGGTGGCTCAAGTGTAGTAAGGCAGAAGATGAGCAATATTCCATGGCCGACAGGTCTCCTCCTCCGACTGACGTGAATCCTAGTGCTCTCGAACATCAATGAGATAATATGACCCATTGTTCAAATTCTTGCTGACCACAAAGGGTCCTTCCCAAGGTGGGGATAGCTTGTGCATGTCAGTTTGATCCTAGATGAGTCGGAGCACTAAGTAACATTCTTGAAAGGTTCTGGTCTTAACCCTATGGCTGTGATAGCGTCGTAGGTCTTGTTGGTGTAATTGCTGAATGAGCCGCCGCAAGGTCATGCTCGTCATCTAATAGGTTAAGTGCATCCTGACGTGCTCTTTCATTATCGGCCTCATCATAAGCCGCCACAAGGGGTGAGTCGTGATGGATGTCACTAGGGAGAAACGCCTCTGCTCCGTAAACCATGAAGAAAGGCGTGTAACCCGTAGATTTGTTGGGGGTAGTATTGATACTCCATAGCACTAAAGGTAACTCCTCCACCCAACAACTCAGCGTTCTCTACAAAGGAACCATAAGCCGGGGCTTGATGCCTTTCAAAATTTCTTGATTGGCTCTTTTGGCTTGACCATTGGATTGAGGATGAGCCATTGATGATACATCAAGTCGAATATGCTCATGTTGACAAAACTCTTTCATAGCACCTTTAGACATATTAGTGCCATTATTAGTTATAGTGCCGTGGGGAATGCCAAAGCGAAAAATTACCTTTTTCATGAATTGAACCACCGTTGCCGCGTCACCCTTACTGACTGGCTCTACTTCGACCCACTTTGTGAACTTGTCAACCGCCACCAAAAGGTGGGTCTTTTTATCCTTGGACCTTTTAAAAGTCCCAACCATATCAAGCCCCCAGACTGCGAACAGCCAAGTAATTGGAATCATCCTCAATTCTTGAGCCGGCACGTGATCTCATCGTGAAATTTTTCGACAACCATCACATTTACTGACCAAATCCTGTGCGTCAGCATGAGCCGTCAGCCAATAAAATCCATGACGAAAAGCTTTAGCCACAAGAGATTTTGAGCTAGCATGATGACCACAGTCTCCTTCATGATTCTCATGAAGAATCTCACGGCCTTCCTCAGGAGACACGCAACGCTGAAACGCCCCAGTGACACTGCGGTGGTGTAACTCGCCATTGGCAATTTTCATTGACTTAGACCGCCGGGTTATCTGCCTAGCCAAAGTTTCGTCCTCAGGTAACTCGCCCCGGGTCATATAAGCCAGATATTGGATTGTCCAATCTGGGATAGCGTGAAGAGCCGCTACCAACTGTGCTTCTGAGTCAGGAATAGACAAATCTTCCTCTGTAGGCAATTTGACAGCAGAGTTATGTAGAATATCCAAGAAAGTGTTAGGTGGCACTGGCTTATGCTGAGACCCCAACCGTCTTAAGGCATCAGCCGCCTCGTTTTTCCTGCGATCAATGTGCTCCACTTGATAACCCTTGAAGTGTCCAGCAATAGCATCAACTTCGCGGCGATAAGCCACCATGAGTGGATCCTTAGAATCCCATGTGCCTGACACTTGTTGAGCCACCAAGTCTGAGTCGCCAAAACATCTCACCCGGCTTAAGTGCATCTCCTTAGCCATACGAAGACCATGGAGCAAGGCTTCATACTTAGCTGCATTGTTAGTACAGGGAAACATCAACCTTAAGACATAACAAAACTTGTCACCTCGAGGGGAAGCTAAAACAACTCCAGCCCCCGAGCCCTCCAATTGCCTAGACCCATCAAAGTGAATAGTCCTGTATGTGTTATTTGGCTTCTCTTCAGGCATCTGTAGCTCTGTCCAGTCATTGATGAAATCCACAAGGGCTTGAGACTTGATGGCAGTGCGAGGCATATATTTCAAATCATGAGGCCCAAGCTCAATGGCCCACTCGGCTACCTGCCCTGTGGCTTCTCTGTTTTGAATAATATCCCCTAAGGGAGCAGAACTAACCACAATGATGGGATGATCCAGAAAATATTGCTTAAGCTTCTGGCTAGCCATGAACACCCCATAAACGAGCTTCTGCCAGTGTGGATATCTCTGCTTGGACTCAATAAGCACTTCACTAATATAGTAAACCAGCCATTGAACCGTATATTTCTTACCTGCTTCCTTTCGTTCCACCACAATAGCTACACTGACAGCCCGGGCATTAGCAACCACATATAATAACAACGGCTCCTTATCAATGGGAGCAGCAAGGACTGGCGGCTCAGCTAGCTGTTTCTTCAAAGCTTCAAACGCGTCATTAGCAGCATCACTTTAGACGAAGTTATCTGTTTTCTTCATCATCTGGTACAGTGGTATGACCTTCTCACCCAACCGGCTTATGAACCGGCTTAAAGCTGCAATACGCCCTGCTAGACGTTGAACATCGTTGATACACGCCGGCTTTGCCAGGGAGGTAATGTCCTTCATCTTCTCCAGGTTAGCCTCAATGCCTCTGTTGGAAACCAGAAAACCCAAAAGCTTGCCTGCTGGCACACCAAAAATGCACTTGGCCGGGTTAAGCATCATCTTGTAGACCCGGAGATTGTCGAAGGTCTCCCTCAAATCATCTATCAAAGTTTCCTTCTCTTTGGATTTCACCACAATATCATCCACATAAGCATGAACATTGCACCCAATCTGACTGTGAAGACAATTCTGTACACCGCTGGTAAGTCGCCTGGGCACTCTTGAGTCCAAAATCCATAGATACATAAAAGAAGGCTCCGAAGGGAGTAACAAAAGTTGTCTTCTCCTGGTCCTTAACTGCCATCTTGATCTGATGATAACCAGAATAAGCATCCAAAAAACTCAAACGCTCACAACCTGCTGTAACATCAATGATTTGATCAATATGAGGGAGAGCAAAAGGATCAGCCGGACAAGCCTTGTTTAAGTCTGTGTAGTCCACACACATATGCCAAGTGTCGTTCTTCTTAAGCACCAACACCGGATTAGCCAACCACTCAGGATGAAAGACTTCAACAATGAACCCCGTCGCCAAGAGCCGTGCCACTTCTTCACCGATGGCCTTACACCTCCCCTCATTGAAGCGACGAAGGAATTGCCTGACCGGCTTAATCTTCGGATCAATATTAAGAGTGTGCTCAGTGAGTTCCCTCGATACACCCGGCATGTGAGAAGGTTTCCATGCAAAGATGTCCTGGTTCTCATGGATGAACTCGATGAGCGCGCTTTCCTATTTTGGATCCAGGTTAGCACTGATACTGAACTGCTTGGATGAGTCGCCAGGAACAAAGTCAACTAGCTTAGTGTCATCAGCCGACTTAAACTTCAACACGGGATCATGCTCTGTAGTAGGCTTTTTCAGAGATGTCATATCAGCCAGGTCAACATTACGTTTATAGAACTTCAACTCCTTTGTTGCACAGATAGACTCCGCGTAAGCAGCATCACCCTCTTCACACTCCAAAGCTATTTTCCTGCTTCCATGCATTGTGGTGGTTCCCTTGTAACCTGACATCTTAAGGTGTAGATAAACATAACAAGGTCGTGCCATGAACTTGGCATAAACCGGCCGTCCAAACAGAGCATGGTACGGGCTTCTGATCTTGACCACTTCAAAGGTTAACTTCTCGGCCCTGGAATCATGCTCATTTCCAAAGGCCACTTCCAGCTCAATCTTCCCCACAGGGTACACCGACTTACCAGGTACCACTCCATGAAAAACAGTATTGGACGACTTAAGATTTTTATTGGTTAGCCCCATGCGACGGAAAGTATCATAATAGAGGATATTAATGCTGCTACCTCCATCCATGAGTACCTTAATGAATTTGTATCCAGGAACTTGAGGCGCCACCACCAAAGCCAAGTGACCCGGATTATCAACCTGGGGCGGGTGATCCTCTCGGCTCCACATAATGGTTTGCTCAGACCATCACAAGTAATGGGGAACTACCGGCTCAATGGTGTTTACAGCCCTCTTATGGAGCTTCTGGTCCCATTTGCATAGACTTGTGGTGAAGACATGGTACTGCCCACTATTCAACTGCTTCAGATGACTTTGATATCCAGACTGCTGCTGCTGCTGACTCCCTTGACCGGATTGTTGATTGTAACCACCTTGATTACCTTGACTACCACCCTGATTACCTTGATTGTGTTGGTGACTCTGGAAGCTGGAATTAGAACCACCACCTCCATAGCCCGGGCCATGAGAACTGCCGCCACCGGAACTTGAGTTGCCGCCCGGCCCATGGTTGTTTTGAAACAAATTAGAAATTTTGAAAGCCCTCATAATTGAACAATCTTTCCAAAGGTGAGTAGCTGGCTTCTCCTGCGTGCCACGCTTTGGACAGGGCTCATTCAACAATTGCTCAAGATTGGGACCTGATCCATCGGTCCGAGGAGGTGGCCTCCCCTTACGACGCTGATTATTGTTCTGCATATTGGTGTTAGCCACAAACTCTGAGTTGCCATCAGCCTTGCGCTTACCGTTGCCCCCCTGATTCGATGGGTTATGCTGCAGACGCTTGGTGTTGCCACTCTTCTTTCCCTTTCCCAGCTTGTCATCATTAGACTCGGGGTCCTTGGTACCATCAGAGTCGGCATATTTAATTAGAGCCACCATCAGCCGCCCCATTTTATTGCAATTGCGCTTGAGCCGCCCCAGCTTCTGCTTAAGAGGCAAAAAACGACTATTTTTCTCCAACATTAAGACTGCAGAGCCGGCATTGATGTTATCAAATGAGTGTATGATAGCCTTGACCCGGCGCACCCAATGGGTCGTTGACTCGCCATCCTCTTGGGCACAAGCAGATAAGTCCACAATCGACATGGGCTGTTTGCATGTATCTTTAAAGTTCTGGATAAACCAGGCTTTTAGCTCACCCCATGACCCGATGGAATTGGCAGGCAACCCCTTTAACCAAGTACGGGCCGTCCCATCCAGCGTCATGGTGAAGTATTTAGCACATGCGGCATCGCTGACCTCCAATAGCTCCATGGACATCTCATAACTCTCAATCCACGCCTCAGGGGGTAAGTCGGCCGTGTAGTTTGGTACCTTACGAGGTCCTTTGAAATCCTTGGGCAAATGCTCATTATGCAGAGCCGACACCAAACAGGGTACACCTTCCAGTCTAGAGGTCACACCTGTGTCAGGACCCCGACTCAATGTCACATCGATCTAGCCTGTAACACCTCATATCACTTTGCGGCCTCACGCACGGTATTCCCACGGGTGTCGCCTTACCTTTCCCCAGGACCGTTTGCGCCTTTTGGCTCACGTATATGATGATGTCGCTAGCATCCATATGATAAGGAGCCCGGGCTGACATGACTAGTCGTAAACCCAAAGTGGCACAGACTTACAGGGACAGGCATCCATGACCCAGCATCGAACGTGTCGGTCATCAGCAAGTGGGTCCGGGCTATAGCACTGGGTTAGCAGGACTCCGGTAAACCGGGCTGTAGCGGGCTAACAGGGCTCCGTTACTCAATGCGTGACATTTCCTCGAAGGTACAGACACAGGAACGAAGAAGTACACATGCCGGCCAGCCTAAGTGTTCCGGAGCAGTAGCAAGCTACCATGGCTCAATGGAAACACTAGGAGACATTTCCCGGTAAGAGAGGCTACTAAAGATAAACAACTAGATAGTCAGATCCCACACATACCAAGCATTTCAATAACATACACACAATATGCTCGATATGTGCAAATACAACATGGCATCACAACATGACTCTACGACTCAAGTATTTATTCAAAAGGCTCCGGGGAGCGAGATATTACAAACAGGGGTCTCATGACCCAACATTCAGAGCATACAAGGCAAAGCACACACGGAAGCTTAGCATGTCTGAGTACAGACATCTACAAATGAAAAAGGCTAAGAAGCCTGATTATCTACCAGATCCTGCCGAGGCACAAGATCGTAGCTGAGGTAACAGGCTAAACGTCGAAGTCCACGCGGTATTACTAGCGAGACGGAAGTCTCTCTGCAAAAACATAAAATAGGCAAACGTGAGTACAAATGTACCCAGCAAGACTTACATCAGAACTAACTACATATGCATCATTATCAACAAAGGGATGGTGGGGGTTTAACTGCAGCAAGCCAGCTTTGACTCGGTGGCTATCCTGAACTACGACTGCAAGTAACTCTTTTGAGGTGGTGCACACGAGTCCACATATTCACCATATCAATACACAACTATGGATCCGCTCCCGTCTCCCTACGAGAACGCCATCCATAGCACTCACGCTTATCTTGCGTATTTTAGAGTATCCACTTTCACTTGTCTATGAACTGTACAGGCAACCCAGAAGTCCTTTACCGCGGACATGGCTATTTGAATAGATCATATTAACCATGCAGGGGTGTACTTCTTCACACACGCTCTCACCACTTATCGCCGTTTACACGACATGTACTCGGCAACCTTCAAGCGGAAGCCGAGCGAGGGTGTCGGCCACGACCTGACTAACCACACAAGTCTCTCGTCCAGGTTTATCACCTATTCGGGTTCCATCCGCAAGGAGATCCGGCCGGGGTGTCGCTCACGGCCCCAAACGATGTGTGCAGGGTTCCCAAGCCCACCATCCGGGTGCCACTTGGTACACCAGGCCACTGTGCCTAGTCTGTCCCAAGCCCACCTGTACCGGGTGCCACTTGGTAGACTACTAACACTACCTACAAACACCAGAAACTAGTTGCAACTCCTGGACAGAGATCAAGTTGATTAATAAGTCGAGAGAGCTTGGAGTGCCCGGAGCCCAATGTGTGGTAGTAACTGATCATGGATCACAAACACAGAACTCAGTTCCTGAGGACGGCTGCAATGAGACAACCCACCATGTACTCCTACATGGCCTCTCACCGCTACCTTTACCAAATCGTGTTCACACAGTTAGCTCACACATAGTGGGACATGTTTACACATCTCCGATTCATCCCCGATGAATCAGACCTGACTCAACTCTAAGCAATAGCAGGCATCACAAACAAGCATGAATGAGTAGGCACATCAGGGCTCAAACAACTCCTACTCATGCTAGTGGGTTTCATCTATTTACTGTGGCAATGACAGGTCATGCAGAGGATAAAGGGGTTCAGCTACCGCAGCAAGTAACAGATGAATCGTTGTTGTTCTAAGGCAGTAAAAGAGAGCAGGGCGAGAGAGTAGGATTGTATCGGAATGAACAAGGGGGTTTTGCTTGCCTGGCACTTCTGAAGATAGTATAGCTCTTCATCGGTGTCATCGAACTCATCGTCGAACCACATCTATCGAGAGGGGACAAACACCGGCAACAGAGAAGAACACAATCAATGCAATGCAACAATATGATGCATGAGTGCGACATGGCAATATGCTGTGGTTTGAGCTAATGCAGCTAGCAACAAAGTTAAATGAAGTTGGTTTGAACCCTAAGTTCAAAACCAAACTCCATATGTGAAATTCAAATGTCATTTATATGATTTGTGCTAAACAGCAGCTATAAGTTGTTCTAACATGCATGAAAATAGTACAGATGGATAGATTGGATTTTTCTGATCATTTTTCATATATAAATTATTTCATTTGGAGTTACGGTTGAATTTCTATGAATTTTTGAAGTTTAGTTTATTTTCTGGAATTTCCTGAATTATTTTAAATCCAGAAAATGGTTAACTGCATCAGCATTGCGTCACTATGACGTCAGCAGGTCAACAGACGCTGCTGCTGGTCAAACCTGACCAGTGGGGTCCACTGGTCAGTGACTGAGGCTGGTTAGTGCCGCTGACGTGTGGGCCCAGTCAACGGCCACGTCAACACGGTCAAAACTGACGCGTGGGGCCACTGCAATTAGATTAAACTTAATCTATTTTAGTTAGCCGGTTAGTTAGGTGGTGGGGCCCGGCTGTCTGTGATACGGTGCGGTGGTTAGTGGCTAATTAAGCCAGCCACGTCAGCTTGGTCAAACCCGGGTCAACTCGCCGGAGTTGACCCGCGGCTCGTCGCCAGCGACGCCAGCAACGGCGGAGCGCGTCGGAAACGCTCCTCCGGCGACCAAATCAGCGACAGCGATCATCTACGCGTAGCTGGCGCTCAGTCGCATCCATCTAGGCAAGCGGGAGGGGCTGAGGTGGTCTACAGCACCGACGGCGTCGAGCTTTGCGGCGGCCGGAGTTCGGCGGGGAGGGGAGGAGGAGCTACCGTGCACTAGAGAAGAAACCGGAGGGTGCTACGTGCTCCTGGGGGTTCGCTGAGCACGCTGACGTGCTCGTTTTCGAGCATTACGCGTCTGTGGCCATGACGGCAACATGGCCGGCGGAGCCGAGCTCTCGGCTGTGATGGCCAATGGGGTTTGGGGGCAGCTCGAGCAACGTGACTAGGGGGAGAAGGAAGAGGAGCTCACGGGGAGTTGGCCCGTGCAGACGACGGGGCCGGGCAAGCATCGGAGCGAGCGGGACGGTGAGGCGGATCTCCGGCGGCCGAGGAGGGGGAAAACGTCAGGGGCGGCGCTCCGGGGCTCCTCTGGTCACGTGAGACGACGAGGAGGACGAGGGAGGCCCGGCGGAGCTCGAGGGCGTGTCGGAGAGGCTTCGGGATGGCTGCGGCCGCGCGAGCGCTGGTCGGCGGCGACGGGCTCCGTTCGGTCGCGGGAGGGAGAAAGAGCAGAGTGGGATAGGGACAGAGGGAGAGATACGGGAGAGTGAGAGAGGGTCGAGGGGGCCGCGTGGCGTCTCCAGGGAGTAGCGGAGGCAAGCAGGGAGGCAGGAGGTGGCCGAGCCCGTGCCGGCGTGCGTCGGCCACGCGCGCTGCCTACTGGCGCGAGGAAGACGACAGGGGGGAGTGGAGATGGGCTGGGCCGGCTTCTGCAGCAGGCCGCACAGGTAGGCGCCAGGTAGGTCTTCTGCTCTTTTTTTATATATTTCTGTTTTGTTTTTCTTTTATTTAATCTTTTGCCACTGTTTAAAAATCAAAACAGATTCAAAAACAGTACCAAATATCCTCTGGATATTTTTATGTTGCTGAATGGGCTGATCCAAATGCACATAAAATGTCCCAGGGTATTTGAAAGTATATTTTATACATATTATGAATATAATTCCAAATGCAACTAGAATAATGATTTAAATTCAGTGCTCAAAATATTCCTCAAAAATGTTCATTATTTTTGGTTTGGTGCAAAACCCTTGCCAAAATATAACCAACATTATTTAAGGCCATTTTGGAAACATTGAATGCATTTTCCAGGGTTCTTTGCCCCTCTTTTATTTAAGTTTTTGAGGCTTCCAAAATACCTCAGTTCAAGTTTCAAAAATTTAAACATGATGCAAGCAAGATGCAAACACTAGACAGCACCAGAAGCTAGGGATGTGACAACTCACCTCCACTAAACAAGAATCTCGACCCGAGATTCAAGCGTAGGGTAAGACGAAGGGAAAACGCCAACTAACATAATCTTCACAATCCAGGGTGCACTCCATAAGAGTGTTGATTTGATCACCATCATTATCTTGATGTCTTGCTCCGAGAACTCCAACCAACATGACAACGAGAGGAGAAGGGAACTCTAGAAGGATCAATCTTCTCGACGGTCGAACAACTCAGGATTAACTCTCGGAATGAGACATAGCAACATCTCTCGAGCTGAGAGACGAAGCACACCTATAGAGGGATGGAGTGAAGCAGATGACGAAGGTTCACTAGGTAGACAACAATTTCACACTTAAAAAGGTGGTAAACGATTGTCAACGTAGCGAGGAGTTGAGTTGCCATGATACCACAACGAGGCACCTTAGGGATGGTGACTCGTAGATATATCCCCTTAGGTGGCAAAAAGAATTACCTTTGATTTAAAAATCATCGAAACTCTTTATACCAGCCTAAGGCAATTCACGAGCGATCGTTTGGAAGGGTTTGGTAGAATGGCATACCCGGATTAGAATGGATGATGTGGATTACCTTGTTGAAAACAGCACAAGGGATGATTTTGCTTGTGCGTGCTCTCAAGAACTTGAGCATTTCCATATTTATCAAGGTTTTAGCAATATCCGTGGCAAGGATACTGGCAACACAACTTACTACCATGATGAATACCGGTGGAAGATGCAGATGCAAAGGAAGATAACACCTTCTCAGATTTCACCTTAGCGAGGCCAAGGAAACAAAATCTGGATGATCGACCGAGAGACATTTAGCACTCCGCTTCTAATGTTCTCCTTGATGTGCTAACGTAATCCATAGATAATTATGGTTTGATATCTAGAACATCAAGTAAAAGGTCGGACTTCAGGAGCACAAGAATCCATAAGGAATAACTACGGAGGTAAATCCTGCGAAATCCTTATGGGGAGGTGGCCAACTTCTTCAAACAAGATACTACAATTATAGGTCTTCCGGCTGGGTGTGTTGGCCACGACATCCACTTTACTGGTTATCGAGGGACCAATATGATAGTTCTTGGGAAATGTTCCAACCATCACATCTGCCTGAGATTCAGAACTGGTTGGTGTCAGAATATCCCAGACTCATCGAGTCTAGGAAGAAAAATGAAAGTTTGCAACACAAATCGACGAGATGACGTTGCGAGATTCTCGGGAAATGAACTACGATAGCAAGCTCCAAAGCATGAGCTGGTTCTGCTACGCACGTGTGAACACGCTGTTCCAGGCAAACATGATCACATGGTAGTCTTACAATAAAACACTACCGAGTTCTGGTAGGGAACCATCATTGAGGATATCGAAGTTCTTTCATAAGTCCGGATTAGCTCTTATGAAGGAACTCCTTCTCCTTGAACAAATCAATTAGTGGCTTGGGGTGCTACGGAATACATATGGAGTGGGGGTAATTAATCTACCAAACCATAGTATACTTTGCACATGCATGACTGACTTGGGACAATTCCAGAGGAAACAAAACAAACCTTTCTCAAACCCACGGCGGCAACTTGCACCAAATGCACATGAATTAGAGGAAGTCACTTCTTCCATCCAAGCATAGGCTTCATGAACGGAACACGAAGGCATTGCTTACATAGTTTCCAACACTAGGTTGATGTTCAACATGAATCATGGGGGGAGACAAAATGCTGCTGATAGGCTCAACAGCAACTCATCGGAATTTCCATATCACTGGACTTCCACCATCATGTGGACAAGGTGATAGTATTGGTCAGACCAAAAGATATAATGGTGTATGCTCGAGGGACAGCCACGAGTAAGACAACATTACGAACATCGTTGGTTCTGATTTGATTTGACGATAGCCCATACTTAAATCAAAGTTTTTATAAGACAATAGGTCCCAATAACTGATCACAGGGACCAATCGATGAAGATATCATCTTTCTTCAACACACATACAAGACATCCCTTAAAATGAACTAAGTCGGACAAGCTTCCATCTTCCAACTCTCCAAGTTGTTGTTTAGCTTGACCAACTAGCTCAGAGGTATCCAACACGAATTCTTGGAGAAAGGGTGGTTTACAGGAATAAACCAACTTGATCACGAACTCAACATAGCGGTCAGGTGACAACCTGGTAATACTTCCGAGAAGATATACGGAAAATCACGAACCACCGATATGTTACTAAGCTCGAGAACAATCTTGCTTTTCAGGTCAAGATGATATGATCAAATGAGCGCAGACTTGACAAAATCCTAACTCATCAATCAAAGAGTGCACCAGGAAATAAGGACTAGGTAGCACAATCTATCTTAGAATGGTGATTCAATAACCAACATGCTAAGAATGAGAATATTGTCCATTTACTACCAAGCAACTAGTTGCTAAGGGTACTGATTTCACACATCATAGTTCACCCGTCGGCATTCCGGTTGCAACAACACGGAAGCCGAGAAATGAATAATGATGGCAAGAAGTATCACTGCAACAAGAATTCATAAGAGGGTGTGCAATTCCAATGATATTCCTGATATAAAGATGGTAATACCTCAAGGTAGAATAGACCAAAAGCTGGATTGCAACTTGATCTGCGGAACACAACTACTTTGACCCAATCGTAAATATGGATGAGGTACTGGAGTTTGTTCCTTCTAGTCATTCCGGAATAGAATGGCTTGACAGACCACAAGAGTAATAGGCATCAATGAACGAATGCACACATAATCTTGACTATCAATTGATAGACGAGGGTCAGAAGACAACTAAAGAGGGACAACTCAAAGGAACATACGATTTTCTGAGTTGTGGATGCATGGTTTAGCATGTCGAACGACGTTCAACATATTTCTTCCGGATAACCCATGCAGAAAGGTAGAACTGGCAGAGCCACAATATATAATGGAGAACTCATCAAGAGCACTCTGGTTGTGATCGTTCAGTTCAACGAGGAACTTCTGCCATAAGTAGTTCATGGTATTTGGAAGAAGAAGATACCACGGACTTCAAGGACTATCGCAAAGGTTACTAATAACCTAAGGGAGCTAGCAATTACTATCAACATGAAGTAAGTAGGGTGAATCTCGGGTTCAAAACCCAGGAATAGAATGCCTACTAGCTAAATGGCATCACGGGATGCTTTCGATAATGACGGCCAGAATCATCACACTGGAAACACAGATCATGGCTAGACCACTAGATGATCCTCTAAGCACTTAGGGTCATAATAGGAACTCCAACATTTATGTCAAGGCAATAGAATACCTCAACTCGGCAATTAGTGTGATTAACCTGGCCCAAAGGAACATAAAAACCAGAGGGAAAGGATTTGCAAGTGCATTAGATTGTTTTAGAAACCTGGGATGACTCGGACAGCATAACGGCTGTAAATGCTCAAAAAGATTTCAGACAATCACAAAAATGGTGGCATAACCACTCAGAAGCACAATAAGAAGGTTTCGAGACCAACTATGAACACATAGAGGTAGTAGGAACTGAACTGAGGCTTAAATCCATTAATCCTATAAGTCTACGGGTTAGTAACACGTCATCCTGATAGATAGATGAGAAGGCCTAGTTCTTAGTCCCCGTAGAAGAGAAGAGGATGACTCAGATCAGAGGGCCATGAGGTATAAGGAGTAAAAAGAGCCTTACGTTCCATCCCACAATCAATTCCCTTATATAACTAAAGAATTTCTAGACACAAATTCGACCAGTTTGGCTTGGTAATCCTACAGGCAGCCAGGCTCTGATACCAACGCTGTCAGGACCCCGACTCAATGTCACATCCATCTAGCCTGTAACACCTCATATCACTTTGCGGCCTCACGCACGGTATTCCCACGGGTGTCGCCTTACCTTTGCCCGGGACCGTTTGCGCCTTTTGGCTCACATATATGATGATGTCGCTAGCATCCATATGATAAGGAGCCCGGGCTGACATGACTAGTTGTAAACCCAAAGTGGCACAGACTTACAGGGACAGGCATCCATGACCCAGCATCGAACGTGTCGGTCATCAGCAAGTGGGTCCGGGCTGTAGCACTGGGCTAGCAGGACTCCGGTAAACCAGGCTGTAGTGGGCTAACAGGGCTCCGGTACTCAATGCGTGACATTTCCCCGAAGGGACAGACACAGGAACGAAGAAGGACACATGCCGGCCAGCCTAAGTGTTCCAGAGCAGTAGCAAGCTACCATGGCTCAATGGAAACACTAGGAGACATTTCCCGGTAAGAGAGGCTACTAAAGATAAACAACTAGATAGTCAGATCCCACACATACCAAGCATTTCAATCATACACACAATATGCTCGATATGTGCAAATACAACAAGGCATCACAACATGACTGTACGACACAAGTACTTTATTTAAAGGCTCAGAGAGCCATACATAACATACATACAAGTACGGGTCACACGACCCACATTCAAGTCAGACAGTCATACAAACCAGCAGCGGAAGTAATTTGTCTGAGTACAGACAACTAGTAAAATAAAAGAGGCTTGGAAAGCCTAGCTATACTACATGGTCCTTCACGTGCTCAGGATCACCACCTGGGCCTTAGTCTACTCGTCGATGTCAACGTCTACGAAGAACCCATCAGAAGGGGTTGCAGCGCCTTCTATAAAATGTAAATTATAGCAACATGAGTACAAAGGTACCCAGCAAGACTTACGTCAGATCCTACATACATGCACATTATCAAGAAGGGTTGGTGGAGTTATTGCAGCAAGCCAGCTTTGACTCTTGGCTAAACTATCCTACGAGACTCCAACTTGAAAAGGTTTTGCGCACACGAGTCCACTACTCACCACTTCAATACACAACCGAGAATCCACCTCTGTCTTCCTACGGAGGGGCCATCCTCGGCACTCACGCTTATCTTGAAGCTTTTAGTAGTTTCCAGTTTACTTGTCTATGAACTGTATAGGCAACCAAGTAGTCCTTTACCGCGGACGCGGCTATTCGAATAGATCATGTTAACCCTGCAGGGGTGTACTTCTTCATACATGTTTCCACCACTTAGCGTCTGCACACGACATGTGCTCGGCAGACTTCAAGCGAAAGCCGACGTGGGTGTAGACCACGACCTACCTAAACACCTAAGTCTCTAGTCCAGGTTTATCGCCTATCCAGGTTCCATCCGCAGGGAGTCCGGCCAAGGTTTCCCATACGGCCCCGAACGATGTGTACAGGGTTCTCGAGATACCTAACGGGTATTCGATACACCATGCCACGTACCTACCGCATCACAGCCCACCCCTACGGTCAGCGCTGCCCACGGCCTCCAGTAGGCTACAAACACCAGAAACTACTTGCAACTCCTGGACAGAGGACTAGGGTGAATAAGAAGTCGAGCGGGGTCATATTTCAGGGCCCAATGCATGGTAGTAGTTGTATCTTAAATCACACATACAGATCTTAGTGCTTAAGGCCGGCTTCAATGAAACAACCCACCATGTACTCCTACATGGCCTCTCATCGATACCTTTACCAAATCGTGTTCACCACATCACTCTCATTACCGACATGATCATTTCACTCTAGCCCATCACCCAGATGAACCAGACCTGACACGACTCTACGCATAGCAGGCATAGCAAGGTAGGAACAACACATACATATGGCTCAAACAACTCCTACACATGCTAGTGGGTTTCATCTAGTTACTGTGGCAATGACAGGTCATGCAGAGGAAATGGGTTCAACTACCGTAGCACACAGCAATTTGAAACGCGTTGTCTTAATGCAGTAAAAGAGAGCAAGAGCGAGAACATGGGATTGTATCGATATGATCAAATGGTTGGTTGCTTGCCTGATGGATCGATGCACGGATACGGTTCTTCGCTAGGGTAATCACGGTACTCCTCGGAGGTAGAACCTGCCGCAAAGAACACCGATACACAACTATCACCAAACAATGTGCGACAATATGATGCATGCATGAAACATGGCAATATGAGTGTGTTGGGCTAATGCAACTAAAACCAGATGGGTTTGAACCAATTTGACCCAAAGATTCAAATTTCAAACTCATAAATGGCCCTTTAAAGTGTTTTATCCTGTTCTGCACTAAACAGCAAGTTAACTTGTTTAAACATGCATGAAAACAGTACAGATGGATAGATTGGATTTTTTTGATCATTTTTCATATATAACTTGTTTGATTTGGAGTTACAGATTAAAAGTTATGAATTTTTGAAGTTTGAACTATATTCTAGAATTTCCTATATTAGAATAAATCCAGAAATTAATTTATTGCGTCAGCCATGCGTCAGAATGACGTCAGGGTCAATGGAGACGTCCAGGTCAAACCTGACTATGGGTCCAGGGTGTCAGGGTAATTAGTTTAGCTAAAGTTTAATTAAAACTAAACCTATTTAGTTAACAGGGCTGGGCCCCACCTGTCATTGACTCATCAGAGTCAACCAGGGCCCACCGTGGTCGAAGTCAACGTCGGCTGCACCGGCGTCTAGCCGTCAGCGAGCCCGACGCGGCGGCGGAAGTGAGTTTGGCTGTTTCGGCAACCAAACGAGCCGCGGAGGGTGGCTATGGATAGGTGGGAACATGCCGCAGCTTCTGGTGGAGTCGGTTGGGGTCGGGGCGGCCGGAATCGGCACCGGCGATGACCTAGGCGGCCGCCGGAGTTCGGCCGAAGGCGAACTTGAGGCTAGAGGGGTCGGTGAGGTGCGGGGAGTAGTTGGTTAGGTGCTACGTGACGTGGTGAGCACGATGGACACCAAGTGGTGGCCGGAGGGTGACCGGGAGCACGTCGGCGACGAGCTCCGCGGCGGTGGGTGTGGTTGAGCTCCGGGAGGTCACTACACAGCTCGGGGGCAAGAAAGGAAGGGAGGGGAAGATGGTTAAGCTCACAGGGAACTCGACGGAACACTTGGTGCGGCCGGGAACGGGCCGGAGCGACGACGGCGTTGAAGGGGATCTCCAGCGACGGTGGACTCGGGCGAAGTCGATGCGGTGGACTCGGGCCTTGCGAGCGCTCGGGGCTCGGCTTGCTCGAAGGAGAGGAGGGTGGCGGAGCTCCTGGACACAGCGGCACGGCGTGGGGTTGATGGAGGGTGTGGCTATGGCGAGGGGGTGGCGGCGATGGCATCGGCCATGGCGTGGGAGAGCGAGGGAGAGGAGTTGGGGGAGAGAGGGGGCATCTGGGGGGTTCAGGGGAGAGAGAGGGATCGATCCACGGCGTTAGCCGGGCGAGTGGAGCGGCGAGGCGGCGAGCAGGTGCGTGGCACCCATGCGGTGCTCGCCGTCGAGCACCTTGCCTGCTTGCCTGGCCGGCAAGCAGCTCGCTGGCGCGGCGCTGGGCTGGGCCGACAGGTGGGCCGGTTAGCGGGCGCCAAGTAAGTTTTCTGGTATTTCCCTTTTTCTATTTTTCTGCAACTTTGTTGAATTATTAAAAATACTTAGGCAACTCCTAAAATCACCAAACTGCTCCTGGTCCATGGTTGGATTATTTCCAACATGAAACATTTTAGTTTGGAGATATTTGAGCATTTGAAATATTTTATAAATTTAAAATGCCCGAATTCAAATAATTATGAATTAACTCAAAGACCTTAGGATGACCTAGAAAATTGTGCATCACTTTTGGCAGAGGTTCTGAACCAAGACAAAAATGATGGACATTTTAGAAGGGCATTTCAGGTTCATTGAAAAAGTTTTTAGTAAACCCTAGTTGGTTTCAGAGGGGGCTGGGGGTTCTGTCCTTCCCCATTTCAAATTCAAATGATATTTAAACTTGATGCACACACTAATGCATGGACTAGCTAGGATGTGACAACCTGCCTCCACCGATGCCGTCGGATAAACCGGAAGATGCTGATGAGCCGCCTGCTAAGCTACCTGCTCAGCTTCGTGACGTATCCTGTCCTGATCGGCCAAACCATGCGCACCATCACGCGGTGGGTCATGCCCACGCGGCTGATTACGGTGCTGGTCATTGCTTGAAACGACTGGTGAATCCATGTGTCTGCTATAACTTCGGCTTGGGCGAGGGGTCGAATGAATCCTATCTCGATTGTAAGAATATGCATCCTGCTGCACCAATGTTGTTTGAAGAAGTTTCCTAGCCCTTCATGTTTCAACTGCCGCTAGAGAGTCGCCATCCACTGGGAGAGCCGCCAATCATGTCTCCGCAGCGATCATGTTATCCAAAGGGTTAGAATAATGACCCGACGGTGTTGGCACATGCTGAGGCGGAGTATTATTAAAACGAGGCAGTTCTTTCACACGTGGTTGAACCAGCGTTCCAGCCCCAGGCGTTGTAGCCCGGTTTATCTCCGGTAGGTTACTGGTCCTTGCTCCAGGCGTGCAAAAGAGGTTTCTTGCCTCGTAAACCGGAGGTAGATGAGACTTGTGCCTCCTCCTCATGACTTCATTTGAAGCGTTTTGATCCATCATAAGCCAGAAAGCCTCTGACTGAATCCGCTGGGCCTGAGCATCCAGGGCACCCCGCTCTGCAGCCGTCCTAACTCCTCTGCCGCCAGGTCTTCCTTTGCCTGTGCTACCTCATCATACAGTTTTGCAATTTCCGCGCTATGTTGAGATTGATTCGTCGGGTTAACCTTTGTTGTAACAAGGCTGTAAGCTTATCCAGCAAATCTGTCAACACCTGAGCCGACGGGCACACATGGCCTCCTGCCCTGACTGCCATCACCACTGCTGACCCGAGGATCATTGCTGCCGCAGTTGAAGAATTCTGCCCAGGCTGTGTACCGGCCATGAAGATTGCGACCCTGTTCGGCGGCTCATAGGGTCCGGAATACTATCGCCGTCGGAACAGCCCCCAAGCCTGTCGTCTTGCAATTGATACAATGAAGTGGTCTCGCCTGTGGACGACTCACCATCAGAATTGATGGCCGTCCCACCGCCAGACATAGATCCTTCATCAAATTCCGCTCCATGGATGAATCCCATGAAGGCACACTTCACGACAGGCTGAGCACGGGCGGGTCTTGCATGTTGAGCCATCTAGATGATGTCGGTGCAGATGTCCGGCTCAGGGCCTGGCTCGCTGATCTTGCTAATGAAGACATGGATTCCGCCTAAGGCGACCCGGTACCCGTACTCAATTGAGCCGGCCTCGGGGCCACAACCTGCATCGTTGATGTAGAGCTTGCCGCTATGACTCTTGGTCATCCGTCCCACAATGTATCCCTTGATACCTTCAAAGCATCCCTTTAAGAACTCGAAACCACCGTGCGCTGGCCCCATGGTGGGTGCCAACTGTCATGGAATAGTCACGGCACATGTCCTAGCGTAAGGACTTAGTCGTGGAGCCATCGCAACTAGGTTAGCTTAAAGGGGTTAAACGGGACAAAGGACACATGAGTTTATACTTGTTCGGCCCCTTGCGGTGAAGGTAAAGGCCTAATCTAGTTGAGGTGGTATTACTTATGTCTTGATTACCAGGGAGCGAATCCGCTTGACCTAGCTTTCGATCTGTTGTTTTCTTGCCCTGAACCCGCCGGGTCGTCCCTTTATATACACAAGTTGACGCCCAGCGGCTCACGGAGTCCCGGCCGGCTCATAGACAACATGTCCGGCTTGGTGACTATCTATACATGCCTTACAATACAAGTCTTACACATATGGTGGGCCTTAAGTCACCTTTGGGCCTTGGGCCCTTGCCTGTGAACCGCCATCTTCAATGACCTCGTGGGCTTCATACCATGAATCACCATAGGTATAACTTGGCCCCTCCTGGGCGGGTCACACCTAATAGTTATATCCCCAACATTCCCCAAGTTGCTTTCCACTCAAATCATCTTTCCACCATAGCCAAATCTATGAGAGAGAGTTGAGTGTTGGGGACACTATCATTTGAAGCAGAAGAGCAAGGAGTTCATCATCAACACACCATCTATTTCCTTTTGAAGAGTGGTGTCTCCTAGATTGGTTAGGTGTCACTTGGGAGCCTCCATCAAGATTGTGGAATTGAACCAAGGAGTTTGTAAGGGCAAGGAGATCGCCTACTTCGTGAAGATCTATCCAAGTGAGGCATGTCCTTCATGGGCGATGGCCATGGTGGGATAGACAAGGTTGCTTCTTTGCGGACCCTTCATGGGTGGAGCCCTCCGTGGAATCGCGTAGCCGTTACCCTTCGTGGGTTGAAGTCTCCACCAACGTGGATGTACGATAGCACCACCTATCGGAACCATGCCAAAAATCTCCGTGTCTCCAATTGCGTTTGCACACTCCAATCCCATCCCTTTACTTTCTTGCAAGTTGCATGCTTTACTTTCCGTTGCTCATATACTCTTTGCATGCTTGCTTGAATTGTATTGTGAATGCTTGAAATTGTGCTAATATCCTACCTCAACTTGAAAAACTTAATAACTGCTACCTTTACTTGTTGAGGGTCTAATCACCCCCCCCCCTCTAGACACCTCTTCTTGATCCTTTCACTTGGGCATACCTCCCTTGCCTCTTTTTACTATAATTATCAAGTTGTTTTGATGCTACTTGTCGTCATCTATCCAACAAGCTTGAGTTTGCTCAATTCAGAGCTCATTTGTAGAAGCTGTGGCAGTTGTGGTTTTCCTGGAGCATCTGTTTTGCTTGGAAGTGACATTGGGAGGCGCCAGCGGTAGTACCGCAGCCCCGGAGTGGCAGTATCGTTGAAAGCCACAAGCGGTAGTACCGCCCACGGCCACACGCAGTAGTACGGCTCCGGTTCCACGCTAGTACCACCTTGACTCGAGACCTACGTGTCTTGTGCCGGGTTCAGCGGCAGTAGGAGCGGTAGTACCGCTTGTAAATGGTAGTACCACTTGTGAGCGGAAGTACCGCCCCTACTACCACTACTAGTGCCGCTCAACGGCCCTCCTCTTTGTTAGTTCTCCCTTAGGCGTTGTGCGAATGTCGGATTACGAGTTCTGCAATCCCTTGAGAGGTTCGAACTCTGGGGTGCGTGCGGAGATCTCAACCTACCCAGCCTGCCTACTCGCGATCCTGCTAAGCCTTGTGTGACAAGCTCAAAGAGACAGAGACACACATCAATTTATCCTGGTTCAGGCCAACTTGCGGTGTAATACCCTACTCCAGTGTTTTTGGTGGATTGCCTCGAGGGGCTGAGGATGAACTAGTACAGTGGATGAACTGGCCTCAGGAGGTGAGGTGTTCTTGATCTCGAGGGAGCTGGTTTGGTGTGAGCTAGTTCGGCTTGTCCTCCACTCTGTGGTGGTGGCTAGTCCTATTTATAGTGGCCTTGGTCCTCTTCCCAAATGTTGGCCGGAATAGATCCCACAATAGCCGGATTTGAAAGGGGACAAGTAGTACAGCTTATCCTGACAAAAGTAGTCTTCACCTGCGAAAAGCCTTTGGTCGTGATGCTGCGGTGGGCTCGTCGATGACCTCTGTCCTGCCGCCCTGGCGGTCTTGGTCTCGTTGCACCAGAATGCAAATCTTTGGCTGATTCCTCGGGACTCCGTGCCTATGGCTTGCCTCCTTTGCACCAAAGAGGAAACCCGCGCTCTACGCCCGTCTGGCGCCCGCCTGGCCTTGCTCGTCATGGCTCACGTCAGTTGAAACTCGTGAGGTAAACCTTTCATAGACCTCTCCGCCCTTAGGGAGCCAGCCTGAGGAGGCCGACCCCCTCGGGGGTCCTGGCATCGTCCGCCTCGCGAGGCTTGGCCCCTCGCGAGGATCTTGAGTTGTTGATGCTGAAGCTGGGCCGTGCCAGGCCGTCGATGGAGCCATGTGGTGGGCTGCAGGCACGCAGGGCTGGATACCCCCATATCCAGGACGCCGACAGTAGCCCTCGGGCCTAAGGTGCGCTCGTGCTTGGCTTCCAGGCGAAGCCAAAGGGAAAGTGTGGAGCATCGCTGGCCCTAACCACCTCTGGCCTTTACGACACGTGGTGGTTAATGGGACGTAGGCGTCTCCACTTCACCGCGCCACCTTGATATCTGGCAGGCCTAGTGGTCGCCCGTTGTCAGTGCAGCTCGCCCTCCGCAGATTGTCGTGCTCGGCCCTTGTTTCCTCCATTCCAGTCTTGCCACTCCACGCATAGATCTGGTGCCGGCACCTCGCCCTTCCCTTGGTGTTTGTCATGGCCCCCCAGCCGAGGAAGAAGAAGGGGAAGCCGTGCACCCCGGCCGGTCCTCCGACGACCCTGGAGCCAGCCCTTGAGAAGTCGACGGTGATCAATCAGGAGGGGTTGGACAAGGTTCGCCATGCGCTTGCCGCTGATTCCAATGAGTGGAGGGCGGCGGTCGTCCGCCCTGCATCTTGGCGGGTGAATGAGATGAGTGCCACTGAGATCCCCATCTGTATCCATGCTCTTCTCACGAAGCTGATTCCTCCCTTCTCTCCCTTCTTCAATGATGTGATATCGCATTATCAGATCCACCTGCTACATCTAGACCCCCGCTCTGTTATCCTTCTCGTCGTCTTTGCCTTTCTCTGTGAGGCCATGGTCAGCATTACTCCTTCCGTGGCCCTGATTCGCCATTTCTTCTTGCTTCGGTTGGTCGACGCCCGCCAATGCTCTGGGTGCTCAACCTTCGAAGCTTGGCCGCAACTACCGGTTCAGGAATCCACTTCGAGCTCTCACCTGCTGCGAAGGGATTCCGGAAGCAGTGGTTGCTCATGGATGCCGGTGTGTTCAGCCCCCTGCTCTTGACTCCTGGGGCGCCGGCCTCGCCTAGCTCCAGTTGGTGCCACGAGGAGCTCTCCGACCGGCGCCTTGCTTTTGTCTAGAAGAGGTTGGCGAGGTTACATGAACTGGAAGTGACGGTGCCGATGGTGGTGAAGGAATTTGTCAGGCAGTGCATCGCTCCCCTCCAGCGCCATTGTCGCCCAATGTGGGACCTTGCAGGCATCGAGGATCCGATGAGGCTGCAGAGGCCATCACTGGCTGCTGGGACCTTGAGCATGGTGCTCAAACTCCTGACGGGCGAGCCCGAGCCTACTGACCTTCCGGGGGTGGCTGCCTTCTCTATCTGTGCTCGAACAAGGTGGCCTTCGCTGGGCAGATGCCTCTATTCGACGAGTGGGAGTTGCTTCCAGAGGGCCTTGAGGGGCCCCGCAAGAACCCCGTCTTTGTGGCTCCCCTTCTTCTCGATCCTGCCGCATGCGCCTCAAGTGCGGAAGCAGGGGAGCGCTCGCGGCTAGCATCTCTTGGGGGCTACTCCGGAGCTATGGTGCCGACGAGGGCCCAAGAGGTCGGGGCTCCTGAGGTCCTGAAGGAGGGCGCCACGAATCTAGCGTGATCCCAAGATCTGGAGGCGGAGGCCCCTGACGTCCGAGGTGATGTCTTCGAGGTTGCTACCGACGGCGAGGAGTCCACCAATGGCTCCGGAGCCATGTACCAGAAGATCCCGCCGGGCGCTACTGCCCCTGGGGTCCCTGCCCCAGCTGCCCCGATGAATGCTCCTCCTCTAGAGGATCACCCGTCGGGGTCCGGCCGGCCCCGCCTGTGCCTCGAGTCGCTCCTGAAGAGGAAGAGGTCCCCGTGCCGCAGTGATGGCACCCGTCGGCCGCTGAAGCCGAGGAGATACATGGCTGCCGATGAGTAAGTACCTTTGCTCTTGATCCCTTGCACACCGCGTTTTCTCATAACTAGGGTCTTGCAGGGTTCCCACGAAGGTGAAACCCTGGGAGGCGGACGCCCCCAAGGATTCCAGCTTGACGCTCGCACACAGCCCCCGGTGCCCTGGTCCTGCGCTGGGCATGGGGCCGACTCCAGCTGCCGCGACGCCACGAGGGTGCCCCAGAAATGTGCCCCTTGCTCCCTCTCCCCGCGACTCAGCCCGTGCGACGGGGGATGCACCAGCGATCCTTCCTCTTGTCATCGCTGGCAGGGGTGCCCCTTGGGCGGACTTCGTCTTTAGGTTGTGGGGCTACACCTGCCAGCCCCCGGCCGGCGTCTGGCGGGGCACCCAGCACCTCCCGGCAACCTCCGGGGCCGACGAAGGTCTTGGCGATGCGCTTGCGCTCGCTCGTGGGCGCAGTGTCATGCGCTTCGAGCTCTTCGGTGAGGCAATGTGTGCGATGATCCATCTTGGCGGGGAGCTCGCCAATGTCGACACCAGGCTTGAGGCGGAAAACCGCTGCTTGGAGCATGAGTGGCAGTGGTTGAAGGTTGCCATTAACCTCGGGAGACTTCAGAGTGACGAAGCCAAAGCGCGTGTGGCGGCCTCGCTCACGACTTCTCGCGAGGCTTGCACCCGTGCCATGGAAGAGGTCGAGGCAGCCAACCACCTTTATGAGGCGGCCGAGGAGCGGGAACGAGATCTTCTGTATTCAAACGCGGCTCTTGAGCGCAAAGTCGAGGACCATCGCGCCCTTCTGGCCTCCTCACCAGGCGAGGCGGCCTTTGCCAAGGTGGAGCTCCTGAGGTGCCACAAAGATTTGATGTTGGAGGCTATGGAGCACGGCATGGCGTTGGAGAGGCTAGAGGTGAGGGAGCGCCAGGCTGCCGTGGCCGAGGATGCCGTCGCCACCCTGTCATCTGTCATGTGTTGCCTATGCTTGCGAGGCCGACTTTCATCTCTGCTCGACAGGTGAGTCTTGCAGTCAAGCTCCCTTCTGCCTTTGCACTCGAGGACCAATGTCCGTCTGGCCCGAGGAAACCTTTGCACGCCTCCGCCCGAGAAGCCCAGGTCCAGATGGAGGTGGAGGAGAGGGTGGCAAAGGCGCGTGCTGAGTTGGCTGAGAGGCACCGCCTGGATCTCGACCTGCTCAAGGCCGAGCTTGAGGGCCGGAACTCTGCCCTGAAGACTAAGTTGCAGTTTGTGGAGCAACATGAGAGTGCTGCCCGAGGAGCCCTGACTTCCTCCGAATTTGCCTTGAATTTTGCCCGTGCCGAGATATCCTCTCTCCAGAAGAAAGTCGAAGACACCGCCTCCCTCCTGAAGAAGGCTTCGAGTGAAAAGAGCTGCTGCCTGACATTAGAATGCGAGCACGTCAGAGCCAACAATGCCTTGGGGTGCTATTTGTGACGAGAGCTTTCCTCACCCGCATGAGGGCGACTACGCCAGCCATCTCAACTTCTTCACTGATATTGTGACCCGCCTGGAAGATCAGGCCATGAAAGCTCGCCAGCTTGTTGAGGAGAGGAGCTGGGGCCTCCTCGAGCGTGAACTCTCGCGCATCTTCAGCAACCTCCCGAACCTCGATTCCCACTTCGATTTCAGCATAGTGCTAGCCCCCGTGTCTGCGGCCACCCAAGACAAGCTGGCCAAGTGGGTGGATGGCCATGTGGATGCCTTGGTGAAGGAGCTGAGTCCTGAGGATGACACGGCTATGCTCGCGGCCGAAGAAGCTGGCACGGGTTGCATTGACGAGGAGGACGGTAGCCGCACGCAAGCAGCGCGGATGTGAGCGACGAAGAAGACACGTCCAGCTAGGCCCATGTTTCTTTTCGCTTTGACCTGTATGACAAAAACTTGAACGCATTCTTGTGAGAGCATTTTGAAAAGGGGGTGCCCCTTATGATGTGTGATATTCGCGAAATGCTTTTTAAGTAGTGCCAGGGGTGGGGCCTGGCAGGGCCGCAGGCTGCAGAGCGAGGTAGTTGCTTATGACTTATCTTTGTTTTTGTGGGTCTCGAGTGAGGCCTGGTGTCGCGGCGGCGCTCCTTCTCCTAAGGCGAGCTGGTTCTGTGCCTCCCGAGGGGCCTGCTGGCCTGTCATAGAGGGCCTCGTGAGGATCCAACTGCCAGACCGTGGTGAGGTGGGCGCATGGGGTGGTTGCACCCTCGAGCCCCCCAGGGGGAAGCGATAGACACCAGCGTGCGCACCGTACCCAGCCCCCGCTCGCGAGGCGCTCAAGGGCAGGGCAATAGTCACGAGCTCCAGAGAGAACGCAAGAACTGAAGGCAAGAGAGAGACACAAAATGAGAAAACTCCCCCCCCCCATTTTTATAAACGCACGAAAGTCAAACTACTTCCAGAAGTCGACGAGCAAGTACAGAAAGGAGGCAAAAGCAAATGGTCGCGTCCGGCGTCTAGCTAGTCTTCAAGTCTTCTCACCAGCATGGAGCTAAGTGCTTCCACTGGCTGGGCATAGTCATTGGGGACAGTGTCGACGGCAAGCGCAAAGCATGGTGCTTCCACTAGGACGTGGGAGGGAGCCCCCATGAGGCCCCAGGGCGGCACTCAGGAGACTCCGGGGCATGTACAACCCCACTCATTATTATGTGAGAGTGTCACGAGCAGAGACCTTCACAGGCCAGAGCCTTGCTTCATGTAGCCCGACGAGGACCCCTCTGTCCCCTGACCACCGTTGGGGAGACCAGAAACCAGGATAAGACCAAGGGGCCAGGGGAATGTTAGTGGTGTCCTCGGCGACCGCAGGCCCCCCCCCTCTGGGAAGACAGGCCCGCCGGCGCCTTCCCCGGCGGGGAACCTACGTCCAGGTAGGGCCCTGCCACTGGGCTTCCCCCGCGCTGCCCCCAACGTCCTTCGCGCTCCTGCGGGGGATCCGTCGTCCTGAGATTCCTAGTGGCAGCTGCACCCTGGTTCACCTGCGATCCATGGTCAGCGTAAGCATGCTCCTGCGGCGTTAGCTGTACCCAGAGGCTGTCATTGTTGGAGATGTTGGCGGGGCTTGGTGGCGGCTCGAAGGAGAGCTCGGCCTCGTGTATATCCAGCGTCCAGCCTGGCATGGGGGGTTGGCTGGGGCCGTCTCCCAGTGCGTGCCTTGCATCCATCATGACGGGAATGTAGGCTTCTAGGTTGGCTGCGCCTGAAGCGTTGCCCGGCTGCCACATGTTCCCGCCTTCTTCAGTCGCCCTCTGGTCCTGTAGGCCAGGGGCCAATACTCTAGCGCGACCCCTGGTGATGTCGCCTGGAGCAGCCCCGCGTCGAGGTAGCACGTTCGGAGGGGTGCGGGCTGCTCCGCGGGGCTGATCGGCGCCGAGAGGCTCTCCAGGGGCCCTGGGAGGGGGCGCGCAGTTGTGTCGGCGATGGGCGCGCGCGCCCACCACCGCCTGTGATCTGGGCAGGGTGCAGAATGGCGCCGTCCCCCTGCATGCCGCATCCAGCAGCTCAACGATCCGTTCTAGCAGGGCGTTTCGGCCACCTTCTAGCAGCCTGCACCATAAGAGCTCTCGAGCCACGATGACCGCTGCCCACATTTTTGCTTGTTCCTTGCGCGTGTGTATTGTGGTCACTGCGGTGTAGTTTGCAGACCGTGCGGCGGCGTGGCTGCGGCGCGGAGCTAGTGGAGAAGGTTGCGCCGCGCGCCCCCCACGGTCGGCTGCCCCCGGCGGAGCACGGGCCGCGAGAAGAGCGGAGTGGAGGGCTTCCTTCTCGGCGGGCGCTGCCGAGGAGGCCTAGACGACCTAGTGCTTGATGTGCACCCTCAGGGTGTCAGCCATGGCGTCGGTGGAGTGGCGGAGGACCGGTCGACGGAAGAGAAGATCCGACGCACCCCTACCTGGCGCGCCAAATGTCGGATTATGGGTTCTGCAAACCCTTGGGGGGTTCGAACTCTGCAGTGCGTACGGAGATCTCAACCTACCCAGCCTGCCTACTCGCGATTCTCCTAAGCCTAGCGCGACAAGCTCAAAGAGACAGAGATACACAATGATTTATCCTGGTTCGGACCACCTTGCGGTGTAATACCCTACTCCAGCGTTTTTGGTAGATTGCCTCGAGGGGCTGAGGATGAACTAGTACAGTGGATGAACTGGCCTCAGGAGGTGAGGTGTTCTTGATCTTGAGGGAGCTGGTGTGGTGTGAGCTAGTTCGACTTGTCCTCCTCTCTATGGTGGTGGCTAGTCCTATTTATAGTGACCTTGGTCCTCTTCCGAAATGTTGGCGGGAAGGGATCCCACAACGGCCGGATTTGAAAGGGACAAGTAGTACAACTTATCCTAACAAAAGTAGTCTTCGCCTGCGAAAAGCCTCTGGTCTTGATGCTGCGGTGGGCTCGTCGATGACCTCCGTCCTGCCGCCCTGGTGGTCTTGGTCTCGTTGCACCAGAATGGAAACCTTTGGCTCATTCCTCAAGACTCCGCGCCTCTGGCTTGCCTCCTTTATACCGAAGAGGAAACCCGCGCTCTGCGCCCGCCTCGCACCTGCCTGGCCTTGGTCGTCATGGCTCACATCAGCTGAACCTCATGAGGTAAACCTTGCATAGAGCTCTCTGCCCCTTAGGAGCCAGCCTGAGGAGGCCGATCCCCTCGGGGGTCTTGGCATCGTCCGCCTCACGAGGCTTGGCCCCTTGCGAGGGTCTTGAGTTGTTGATGCTGAAGCTGGGTCGTACCAGGCCATCGATGGAGCCACGTGGTGGGCCGCAGGCTGGCAAGGCTGGATACCCCCATATCCAGGACGCCGACAGTGAAGTCCCAACGATAGTACCGCTGCGGCCAGCGGTAGTACCGCTCCCTACACTACAAAAAAAATACACTTCCGTGATGATACATGTTTGTCACAGTAGGTCACGTTTTCTGTCATGCATGTACATCCATGATGATTTTATGACAGAATCAACATAGTTATACCTTTGTTGTCATAGAAGTGTTCCATGACATTACCAAAATTATCATCACGGAAGTGTCCACTTCCCTGACCATAAATCGCGCATCACCGAAGTGCTTTCATCAAGGGTGACCGACACGTGGCATCCACCATAACGAAACACCGTTAAGCTATCGGGTCCGGTTTTTGATCCGATAACCCGTTAACGGCCCCAGCCAATGGGAATTTTCCACATGTAAAATCATCATTGGCTGGAGGAAACACGTGTCGGCTCACAGTTGGGTCAGATGTCCTCCACTCATTGGATCGAAGGCGCCTATGATACATCGACACATGGCATAGCCCAAGAGAGGCCCATTCCTATGAAAAGGCCGACCCGTTTGACTTGGTCAAAAGGTGGCGGGCCGGCCCATGGAAGCCTGTTAATGGCATGTTCGCATATAGCCCATTTACAGCCCGCTAACCCAGGGCCCGTTACAGCCTATCCAAATTAGGCCCAGTAGCGTCATCTGAGTCGTCCAATATGATTCCAGCCCGTTTTAACTTCCGGCCCATGTATGGCCCATGACGTCTTTTGACCTATATGAGGCCCTTTGTAAGGCCCATTAAAGGCTCGTGGTGAAACTGGCCCATAATGAACAGTGTATCACTTTATACCCATTAACGGCCCATTATTCCATTGGGCCGTTTCCAGCCCATGTTATCTTTCGGCCTTCTCAGGGCCCATTTATTCTTGGGCTCATTTCCAGCATTCGGTTACTTACGGCCCGTTACTGTCATTTTCTGCTTGTGGGCCAAATTCAGCCTGTTGTTACAGTCAGCCCGTTTGTGGCCCGTTAATACATTGGGCCATTTTCATAGCGTCATCAAATACGGCCTATTAACGACGGCCCATTATGGTCGGCCCATGAACGGACGGTTCCAACTCTAGCCTGTTTATGACCATAATGCGGTCCATTATTGGCCCATGTTTGACCTATCGATCATACGGCCCATATAAGGCCCATTGATGATACGGCCCCCATTGTATCTACAGCCCGTAGAAGGCCCATTGTTTCTACGACCCATAGAAGACCCATTTTTCTACGACCCGTAGGAGGTCCAGTGTCACTACAGTAAATATGTAGCCCATGGTTATTGTGGCCTAGTTTCAAAAAGTAGGTTATTGCGGCCACTAGCAAACTGCGGAAAAAGAACTGCACCGACTACAAGCAAACAAATAAACAAGACAACAAGGAAATAAATAAGCAAGCAACTTATGCTAGGCTATCATGGCTATTACACATATTACATCCACCGGGCATCAAAGTTCGCCACCAGTGCAAATATAAGGAACAAAGCAGCATATAAACGCCGCAGCAAAACAAGTCCAGAACTGAAACCACTTCAGAAGAGCTCAAGAAACTATATCTTGGGTACCATAATGTTGGCAATATGCTTAGCAAGCTTATTAGCTTTCTCTTGTTTGGTGCTTAAATCCTCCAACGCTTGCTGTTGCACAAGAAAGTATGCATCTGAATTTTTCAGGGACTTCCTCAATCCTTTGGCTTCTTACCGCAGCACAACTGACTGATGCCTTTCAGCTCGTAGCTGAGACTGAAGAAGCCAAAGTGATTCAGGCAGCGAGTTCAAAGAGCTTGTGCCAGTGGTACTGGCCAGTAACTTGAACACTACATCAATGCGGGACTGTGGGGTTTACTCACTGTCTACAAGATCGTTTTTATCACCTTTCTTCGAGATCAACAGGGTTGTCTAACTATCTTGAACCTTATCTGCATTACTTTCTCTACCATTGCATAGTGGGGTACTCTTCTCCAATATTTTGTTTGCATACTACAAGAAGCAAACACATCAAAGGTTTAGCATGTAGTATACAAAACTCATTTTGGTAAACCGGTTCAGTAGTAAGGTGGACAGGATAACAGCATGAAACAAACATATATCTATGTACTATGATCACTGTATTGTCCATATCATTCTAGTTTATGTTGCCTAATCAAGATAGGGACACAGTTCAACTCATATATTTTTAAGACACACGAGCATAGACAGAATATAAGTGTGAGAAACTACATAGCATTGGCAACGCTTGTAATGTGCATCACATGAGAACATAATTGTTTATAAACTTAAACTGAAATAAACATAGAGCAAGAAGCTAGAACAGCAATCCAATTAAAGAAATAGGTTTAAAACATACATGTTGCACCATTGGAGTTTCAATTGGATCCTTCAAATTCGAAAGTAGTTGGTATGAGTAAATACAGTGATGCAACAGCAAAGGAGTATGGACCATAGCTGAGGAATCTGACCTGAGAATAGTTGCTCTTCTGCTTTAAATATGGAGTTTGGGTTAGTTGTGGTGGTCTTTGTGCTTTGGGCACTGCAGTTGCTTTAAAAACTGCTTGTGTGGGGGTACTCTGTGGTGGACATGGTGCTTTGTCAACTAGAAGTGGGTTACTATTCACTGGGGTTGCGGTTACATGGGTTGTAGCTGGTTCTCTGCCCAATGGTGTAAGCGTGCAATCTGGAAGAGTCTCGATTATGTGTGGTGGGGCTAGTTTGTGGGCCAGTACAACCATGGTTCTATCTGCATCGACGGGTAGCACTGTCTTCTGTGAAGAACTGGTTTTTACTCCCATAGATACTGCCATCAGCCCCTCCAATTCAAATAGCTTATAAACAAGAAAAGAAATTGAATGTACATACATTGTATGATATACAGATGTGGTAATTCACATATATGTTGTCTAACCAAACAGGACAACATGACACAATTTCACATATAAGATGCCTAACTAAACAAGATAGCATGATACAGTTTCAGATATATGATGGATAACTTAACATGATATAATGGCATAATTCAACATATGATGAGTATCTAAACAGGAAGACATGACAAAACTATATGATGTCTTTTTAAAATAGGTTGGGATGAAATAATTCTTATACATGTTGTCTAAGTATACAGGATGGCATGATATAATTGACATAATTGATTCATATACTAAGCAGCTGCCACTCGCATGTATGATCTCTAAACTAAGCAGATGGAATTCAATATTGTGCATATGATGTCTAAACTAAGCAATGCAAGACACCATATGCATTATATGAGAAATATAAACATTGCAACTTAGAGCATACACCTCAAGTGGGATATAGGACTGGTCATCTCTCTCTGAATCCTCCTCTGAGGAGCTCCCTGTAACCATCGAGATATATGCTTCAACAGGTACCGTTGCCTGCTTTGAAGACATTGTTTTCACTCTAGAGTTTTCCATAACCGACTCAAATGGCTGATACACATCAAGAGTAGTTCAATATACACAGATTGTCAACAAATGGAATACGTAATGAAAAAAAGATGGCTTGAGATAACAAGGCGCGACGCGGGTTGAAGAGGCGGGAGTTTCAAAGCAAGCGAGACAAAAGATACTCGAGCTTGAAAATTTCAGGCTAACAAGGTGCGGATTCCTTGTTCGGCAGAACAAACTTAACATGTACAAAAAACAATTCATACAAGACACAGGAGAGTCATGTCCCCTTTTACTATATTGCAATAGATGCCATTGAAAAAACTACAAGAAAAATGTAAAAAAAATCGAGAGAACAAGATTACCCCGTATAGTACTGAATCGATTCGCACTTGCCTCAACAACAACAAGAAACAAATCAATTCCCACCAAAAGAAAGAGTAATGTCCCTTTTTATATGATTACAAATGCCAGGATCTCGAATTTCAATTTTTGAATCCACGTTATGTTGAATTCGAATATATCGTTAGGTGACCTTGCGGTTTATAATCGATGTAATCGTACATTTTGATCTTCCATCATATATGAACATTTTACTCCACCCTATGAACATACATATTGTCGTCTACCATATGGACTAAATTTGAATCAATTTTCCTTATTTGAATACAATTGTTGTCAAGTTATACAAGCATTTAAATATTATCTTGATAACAAAAAACATGCATATAGCAGTAATCATATTTCACTATGAACTACATGTACCATACGATCTCCAATTCAAATATTTGTATCCATTTTATGTTGAATTCAAATCATAGTACATTGGTCTAGGTAGCGAGATGTTCGGGATAATCTAAACCTTGTTTTCATATGTATAATTTTTGGCTGAATTGGGACAAATTTTGGTATAAGCTTCTTGCAAAACCGGAGATTCTCTCAACAAGCCTTGTGGTTCCGAGAGGGAACGTGTCACCTTTGTGTGCGAAACAATATACGCTTCCTCCCGCCTGATTTTCTTTACAGAGGCAACATAGAACTATATGAGTGCCCTATTAAATTTGGGAATTATTCCGGGTTTGTTTGGCCTTTTTATACATTAACTGAGTTTCTGGACTTTTAATGTGCATAATCCAAATTTGAACTGCAGGCACATGCTCCGGTGCACCAGAGTTGGTTGAAAAATCACATGTGTGTCCTTGGTTGAATTTCTAGATCCCATGGAAGAAATGGGAATGAAATTCAAACATCGGGGCGTCGTGACTCGGCTGAGAAAATTGAGAAACTTGGAATTTAAATTCATGTAAATCCAAAACTCACCTGGAAATCATGAAACTTGGCATGGTGTCATGTCATGGCACTAACATGTTGTGGTAAAAAATTGGGCCGATTTGGAACAAGTTTTGGTATAGGGGCCGTTTGGATTATGCTCACACCAGCCCGACCAAAACAACGACATGCCAAAATTTTGGCGAAGGAAATAGCCACCGGGAACTCGCCCACACGCTAGTACGGAATCACAACGGCTGGGCAAAAAGTTGGATGTGAGCCAAAAACTTGGCTGTGAGCCAAAAACTTGATTGTGATCCAAACACTAGCCCAACCTGTGGTCAACGACCAAAATTTTGAAAGGGCAGCTTGGGGCTGCCATCCAAACAGCCCCATAAGCTTCTTGCAGACCAAAGCTTCTCTCAAGAAAGCTCGTGGTTTTGAGAGGGAACGTGCCACCTTTGAGTGCGAAACGATATACGCTGCCCCCCTTGAGTTTCTTTACAAAGGCAACATAGAACTACATGAGTGTCCTGTTAAATTTTGGAATTATTCTGGGTTCTTTTGTCCTTTTTTATACATTAATTGAGTTTCTGGTCATTTAGAGTGCATAATTCAAATTTGAACTACAAGCACATGCTCACGTGCACCAAAGTTGGTTCAAAAATCACATCTGTGTCCTCGGGTGAATTTCTAGGTCCCATGCAAGAAATGGTAATAAAATTCAAACATCTGGGCATTGTGTCTCGGCCGACAACATTGAGAAACTTGGTTTTAAAATTCTTGTAAATCCAAAACACATCTGAAAATCATGAAACTTGGCATGGTGTTATGTCATGGTACTACCATGTTGTGGTAAAAAATTGGCCAAATAGGGACAAATTTTGGTATAAGCTTCTTGCAAACTGAAGCTTCTCTCAGGAAGGCTCGTGGTTCTGAGAGGGAACATGCCACATTTGAGTGCGAAATGATATATGCTGCCCCCCTTGAGTTTCTTTACAAAGGCAACATAGAACTACATGAGTGCCCTGTTAAATTTTGGAATTATTCCGGGTTCATTTGGCCTTTTTATACATTAATTGAGTTTCTGGTCATTTAATGTGCATAGTTGAAATTTTAACTACAATCACATGCTCCCGTGCACCAAAGTTGGTTGAAATATCACATCTGTGTCCTCGGGTGAATTTCTAGGTCCCATGCAAGAAATGGGAATAAAATTCAAACATCTGGGCATCGTGGCTCAGCCGAGAACATTGAGAAACTTGGTTTTAAAATTCTTGTAATCCAAACACGCCTGAAAATCATGAAACATGGCATGGAGTCATGTCATGGTAGTACCATGCTGTGGTAAGAAAAATTGGCCGAATAGGAACAAATTTTGGTATAAGATTCTTGCAAACCGGAGCTTCTCTCAAGAAGGCTTGTGGTTCTGAGAGGGAATGTGTCACCTTTGTGTGCATAATTCAAATTTGAAATACAAGCACATGCTCCAGTGCACCAAAGTTGGTTGAAAAATCACATGTGTGTCCTCGGGTAAATTTCTAGGTCCCATGCAAGAAATGGGAATGAAATTCAAAATTCTGGGCATCGTGGCTGGGCTGGAAACATTGAGAAACTTAGTTTTTTAATTCCTGTAAATCCAAAACATGCATGAAAATAATTAAACTTGGCTTGGTTGCATGACATGGCACCAACATGATGTGCTAATTTTTGAAGGAAATATGCCCTAGAGGCAATAATAAAGTTATTATTTATTTCCTTATTTCATGATAAATGTTTATTATTCATGCTAGAATTGTATTAACCGAAAACTTAGTACATGTGTGAATACATAGACAAAGATAGTGTCACTAGTATGCCTCTACTTGACTAGCTCGTTAATCAAAGATGGTTAAGTTTCCTAACCATATACATGAGTTGTCATTTGATTAATAGGATCACATCATTAGAGAATGATGTGATTGACTTGACCCATTCCGTTAGCTTAGCACTTGATCGTTTAGTATATTGCTATTGCTTTCTTCATGACTTATACATGTTCCTATGACTATGAGATTATGCAACTCCCGTTTACCGGAGGAACACTTTGTGTGCTACCAAACGTCACAACATAACTGGGTGATTATAAAGGAGCTCTAGATGTGTCTACAAAGGTACATGTTGAGTTGGCGTATTTCGAGATTAGGATTTGTCACTCCGATTGTCGGAGAGGTATCTCTGGGCCCTCTCGGAAATGCACATCACTATAAGCCTTGCAAGCAATGTGACTAATGAGTTAGTTGCGGGATGATGCACTACATAACGAGTAAAGAGACTTGCCGGTAACGAGATTGAACTAGGTATTGAGATACCAACGATCGAATCTTGGGCAAGTAACATACCGATGACAAAGGGAACAACGTATGTTGTTATGCGGTTTGACCGATAAAGATCTTCATAGAATATATGGGAGCCAATATGAGCATCCAGGTTCCGCTATATGTTATTGACCGGAGATGTGTCTCGGTCATGCCTACATTGTTCTCGAACCCGTAGGGTCCGCACGCTTAAAGTTCGGTGACAAACGGTATTATGAGTTTATGAGTTTTGATGTATTGAAGGTAGTTAGGAGTCCCAGATGAGATCGGGGACATGACGAGGAGTCTCGAAATGGTCGAGACGTAAAGATCGATATATTGAACGACTATATTCGGACTTCAGAAAGGTTCCAAGTGATTCGGGTATTTTTTGGAGTACCGGAGAGTTACGGGAATTCGCCGGGGAGTATATGGGCCTTATTGGGCAATACGGGAATAGAGGAGAGAGGCCAAAAGGAAGGAGGCGCGCGCCCCCCTCTGGTCCAAATTGGACAAGGGGTGCAGCCCCCTTTTCCTTCTCCCTCTCCCCCTCTTTCCTTCTCTCCTACTCCGGAAAGGAAAGGGGAATCCTACTAGGACTTGGGAGTCCTAGTAGGACTCCCCACACTTGGCGCGCCCTCCTCTAGGGCCGGCCTCTCCCTCCCGCCTTTATATACAGGGGCAGGGGGGCACCTCTAGACACAACAATTGATCTCTTGATCTCTTAGTCGTGTGCGGTGCCCCCCTCCACCATATTCCACCTTGGTAATATCGCACCAGTGCTTAGGCGAAGTCCTGCTCGGTAACATCATCAACACCGTCATCACGCCGTCGTGCTGACGGAACTCTCCCGCAAAGCTCTGCTGGATCGGAGTTCATGGGACGTCATCGAGCTGAACGTGTGCTGAACTCGGAGGTACCATACGGTCGGTACTTGATCGGTTGGATTGTGAAGACGTACGACTACATCAACCGCGTTATGCTAACGCTTCCGCTTTCGGTCTACGAGGGTACGTGGTCAACACTCTCCCCTCTCATTGCTATGCAACACTATGATCTTGCGTGTGCGTAGGAAATTTTTTAAAATTACTACGTTCCCCAACAGTGGCATCCCAGCCTGGTTTTATGCGTAGATGTTATATGCACGAGTAGAACACAAGTGAGTTGTGGGCGATAGAAGTCATACTACTTACCAGCATGTCATACTTTGGTTCGGCGGTATTGTTGGATGAAGCGGCCCGGACCGACATTATGCGTACGCTTACGCGAGACTGGTTCTACCGACATGCTTTGCACATAGGTGACTGGCGGTGTCAGTTTCTCCAACTTTAGTTGAACTAAGTATGGCTACGCCCAGTCCTCGAGAAGGTTAAAACAGCACTAACTTGACGAACTATCATTGTGGTTTTGATGCGTAGGTAAGAACGGTTCTTGCTCAGCCCATAGTACACACGTAAAACTTGCAACAACAAAGTAGAGGTCGTCTAACTTGTTTTTGCAGGGCATGTTCTGATATAGTCAAGACATGATGCAAAATTTTATTTTATGAGATGATCATGTTTTGTAACAAAGTTATCGGCAACTGGCAGTAGCCATATGGTTATCGCTTTATTGTATGCAATGCAATCGCCCTGTAATTGCTTTACTTTATCACTAAACGGCAGCCATAATCGTAGAAGCAATAGGTGGCGAAACCACAACGATGCTACGATGGAGATCAAGGTGTCGCGCCGGTGATGATGGTGATCATGACGGTGCTTCAGAGATGGTGATTGATGTCTACTACACAACCTTCTTCTTGTAGACATTGTTCAGCCTGCAAGTGCACAGGTTTGTAGGACAGTAGCAAATTTAACTCAAGTGGATGACCTAAGGTTTATCAATCCGTAGGAGGCGTAGGATGAAGATGGTCTCTCTCAAACAACCCTGCAAGCAAATAACAAAGAGTCTCTTGTGTCCCCAACGCACCCAATACAATGGTAAATTGTATAGGTGCACCAGTTTGGCAAAGAGATAGTGATACAAGTGCAATATGGATAGTAGATAAAGGTTTTTGTAATCTGAAAATATAAACACAGCAAGGTAACTAATGATAAAAGTGAGCGTAAACGGAATTGCAATGATAGGAAACAAGGCCTAGGGTTCATACTTTCACTAGTGCAAGTTCTCTCAACAATAATAACATAGATAGATAATATAACAATCCCTCAACATGCAACAAAGAGTCACTCCAAAGCAACTAATAGCGGAGAACAAACGAAGAGATTATGGTAGGGTACAAAACCACCTCAAAGTTATCCTTTCTGTTCTATCTATTCAAGAGTTTGTAGTGAAATAACATAAAGCTATTATTTCCGCTCAATCCATCATAGAGTTCATACTAGAATAACACCTTAAGACACAAATCAACCAAAACCCTAATGTCACCTAGATACTCCATTGTCACCTCAAGTATCCGTGGGCATGATTATACGATATGTATCACACAATCTCAGATTCATCCAACCAACACAAAGTACTTCAAAGAGTGCCCCAAAGTGTCTACCGGGGAGTCAAGAATGTGTGCCAACCCCTATGCATAGGTTCGCGGGCGGAACCCGCAAGTTGGTCACCAAAACATACATCAAGTGGCACGTGATATCCCATTGTCACCACAGATAAGCATGGCAAGACATACATCAAGTGTTCTAAAATCAAAGACTCAATCCGATAAGATAACTTCAAGAGGGAAACTCAATTCATCACAAGAGAGTAGAGGGGGAGAAACATCATAAGATCCAACTATAATAGCAAAGCTCGGGATACATCAAGATCGTGCCATAGAGGGAACACAAGAGAGAGAGAGATCAAACACATAGCTATTGGTACATACCCTCAGCCCCGAGGGTGAACTACTCCCTCCTCGTCATGGATAGCACCGGTATGATGAAGATGGCCACCGGTGATGGGTTCCCCCTCCGGCAGGGTGCCGGAATGGGCTCCAGAGAGGTTTTTGGTGGCTACAGAGGCTTGCGGCGGCGGAACTCCTGATCTATCTTGATATTCGATGTTTTTAGGGTACGTAGGCTTATATAGGCGAAAGAAGTCAGTCGGGAGGTGCTCGAGGGGCCCACGAGACAGGGGGCATGCACAGTAGGGGGGCTCCCTCCTATCTCGTGGCCTCCTCGAGGCTCTTCTGACATGAACTCCAAGTCTCTTGGGTGATATTCTTCCCAAAAATAACGCTGCCGAAGGTTTCATTTCGTTTGGATTCCGTTTGATATTGCTTTTCTTCGAAATACTAAAACAGGCAATAAAACAGCAATCTGGGTTGGGCCTCCGGTTAGTAGGTTAGTCCCAAAAAATGATATAAATGTGTAAAATAAAACCCATAAACATCCAAAAGAGGTAATATAATAGCATGGAACAATCAAAAATTATAGATACGTTGGAGACGTATCAGTGATCACAAGCACAAGATGATGATGGCCATATATATCACTTATAATGATTGCATGTGATGTTTATCCTTTATGCATCTTATTTTGCTTTAATTGACGGTAGCATTATAAGATGATCTCTCACTAAATTTAAAGGTACAAGTGTTCTCCCTGAGTATGCACCATTGCGAAAGTTCTTCGTGCTGAGACACCACGTGATGATCGGGTGTGATAGGCTCTACGTTCAAATACAACGGGTGCAAAAGAGTTGCACACGCGGAATACTCAGGTTAAAATTGACGAGCCTAGCATATACAGATATAGACTCGGAACACTGAGACTTAAAGGTCGAGCGTGAATCATACAGTAGATATGATCAACATAATGATGTTCACCATTGAAAACTACTCCATCTCATGTGATGATCAGACATGGTTTAGTTGATTTGGATCACGTGATCACTTAGATGATTAGAGGGATATCTATCTAAGTGGGAGTTCTTAAGTAATATGATTAATTAAACTTTAATTTATCATGAACTTAGTCTTGATAGTATTTTGCAAATTATGTTGTAGATCAATAGCTCGCGTTGTTGCTTCCCTATGTTTTAGATGTGTTCCTAGAGAAAACTAAGTTGAAAGATGACAGTAGCAATGATGCGGACTGGATCCGTGATCTGAGGTTTATCCTCATTGCTGCATAGAAGAATTATGTTCTTGATGCACCGCTAGGTGACAGACCTATTGCCGGAGCAAATGCAGACGTTATGAACGTTTGGCTAGCTCAATATGATGACTACTTGATAGTTTAGTGCACCATACTTAACGGCTTAGAATCGGGACTTCAAAGACGTTTTGAACGTCATGGACCATATGAGATGTTCCAGGAGTTGAAGTTAATATTTCAAGAAAATACCCGAGTTGAGAGATATGAAGTCTCCAACAAGTTCTATAGCTAAAAGGTGGAGGAGAATCGCTCAACTAGTGAGCATGTGCTCAGATTGTCTAGGTACTACAATCGCTTGAATCAAGTGGGAGTTAATCTTCTAGATAAGATAGTGATTGACAGAGTTCTCTAGTCACCATCACCAAGTTAGTAGAACTTCGTGATGAACTATAGTATGCAAGGGATGACAAAAACGATTCCCGAGCTCTTCGTGATGTTAAAATCGATGAAGGAAGAAATCAAGAAAGAACATCAAGTGTTGATGATTGACAAGATCGCTAGTTTCAAGAAAAAGGCAAAGGGAAAGAAAGGGAAGTTCAAGTAGAATGGCAAGCAAGTTGTCACTTCCGTGAAGAACCCCAAAGCTAGACTAAAGCCTGAAACTGAGTGCTTCTACTGCAAAAGGAAATGGTCACTGGAAGTGGAAATGCCATGAATATTTGGTGGATAAGAAGGATGGCAAAGTGAACAAGGGTATATTTGATATATAGGTTATTGATGTGTACCTTACTAGTGTTTATAGTAGCCCCTGGGTATTTGATACTTGTTCGGTTGCTAAAAATTAGTAACTCGAAACAGGAGATACAGAATAAGCAGAGACTAGTTGAGGGTGAAGTGACGATGTATGTTGGAAGTGGTTCCAAGATTGATATGATCATCATCACACACTCCCTATACTTTCGGGATTAGTGTTAAACCTAAATAAATGTTATTTGGCATTTGCGTTGAGCATGAATATGATTTGATCATGTTTATTACAATATGGTTATTCATTTAAAGTCGGAGAATAATTGTTATTCTGTTTACATGAATAAATCCTTCGATGGTCATACACCCAAAGAAAATAGTTTCTTGGATCTCGATCGTAGTGATAAACATATTCATAATATTGATGCCAAAACATGCAAAGTTGATAATGATAGTGCAACTTATTTGTGGCACTGTTGTTTGGGTCATATCGGTGTAAAGCGCATGGAGAAACTCCATGCTGATGGGTTTTTGGAATCACTTGATTATGAATCATTTGATGCTTGTGAACAGTGCCTTTTGGGCAAGATGACTAAAACTCCGTTCTTCGGAACAATGGAACAAGCTACTGATTTATTGGAAATAATACATACCGATGTATGCAATCCAATGAGTGTTGATGCTCGTGGCAAGTATCGTTATTTTCTAACCTTCACAGATGATTTGAGAAGATATGGGTATATCTACTTAATGAAACATAAGTCTGAAACATTTGAAAAGTTCAAAGAATTTCAGAGTGAAGTGGAGAATCATCATAACAAGAAAATAAAGTTTCTACAATCTGATCATGGAGGAGAATATTTGAGTTACGAGTTTGGCCTTCATATAAAACAATGTGGAATAGTTTCACAGCTCACGCCACCTGGAACACCACAACGTTATGGTGTGTCCGAACGTCATAACTGCACTTTATTGGATATGGTGCAATCTATGATGTATCTTACCGATTTACCACCATCATTTTGAGGTTATGCATTAGAGACAGCTGCATTCACTTTAAATAGGGCACCATCAAAATCTGTTGAGACGACGCCTTATGAACTGTGGTTTGGCAAGAAACCAAAGTTGTCGTTTCTTAAAATTTGGGGTTGCGATACTTATGTAAAAAAGTTTTAACCTGATAAGCTCGAACCCAAATCGGAGAAGTGCGTCTTCATAGAATACCCAAAGGAAACTATTGGGTACACCTTCTATCACAGATCCGAAAGCAAGATATTTGTTGCTAAGATGGATCCTTTCTAGAGAAGGAGTTTCTCTCGAAAGAAGTGAGTGGGAGGAAAGTAGATCTTGATAAGGTAATTGTACCTTCTCCCCAATTGGAAAGTAGTTCATCACATAAATTAGTTCTAGTGATTCCTACACAAATTAGTGAGGAAGCTAATGATGATGACCATGAAACTTCAAATTAAGTTACTACAGAACCTCGTAGGTCTTCCAAAGTACAGTCCGCACCAGAGTGGTACGGTAATCCTGTTCTGGAAGTTATGTTACTAGACCATGATGAACCTACGAACTATGAGGAAGCGATGATGAGCCCAAATTCCGCGAAATGGCTTGAGGCCATGAAATCTCAAATAGGATCCATGTATGAGAACAAAGTGTGGACTTTGGTGGAGTTGCCCGATGATCAGCAAGCCATATTGTATAAATGGATCTTCAAGAGGAAGACAGACGTTGATAAGTAGTGTTACTATCTACAAAGCTCGACTTGTCACAAAAAGTTTTTCAACAAGTTCAAGGTGTTGAATACGATGAGATTTTCTCACTCGTATCGCTGCTTAAGTCTGTCCAAATCATGTTAGCAATTGCCACATTTTATGAAATCTGGCAAATGGATGTCAAAACTGCATTCCTTAATGGATTTATTAATGAAGAGTTGTATATGATGCAACCAGAAGGTTTTGTCAATCCTAAAAGGTACATGTTGAGTTGGCGTATTTCGAGATTAGGATTTGTCACTCCGATTGTCGGAGAGGTATCTCTGGGCCCTCTCAGTAATGCACATCACTATAAGCCTTGGAAGCAATGTGACTAATGAGTTAGTTGCGGGATGATGCATTACATAACGAGTAAAGAGACTTGCCGGTAACGAGATTGAACTAGGAATTGAGATACCGATGATCGAATCTCGAGCAAGTAACATACAGTCGGTGTCAAAACCGGAGGATCTCGGGTAGGGGGTCCGGAACTGTGCGTCTATGGCTACAGGTAACAGGAGGCAGGGGACACGATGTTTTACCCAGGTTGGGCCCTCTCGATGGAGGTAATACCCTACTTCCTGCTTGATTGATCTTAATGATATGAGTATTACAAGAGTTGATCTACCACGAGATCGTAGAGGCTAAACCCTAGAAGCTAGCCTATGGTATGATTATTGTTGTCCTACGGACTAAACCCCCCGGTTTATATAGACACCGGAGGAGGCTAGGGTTACACAGAGTTGGTTACAAAGAAGGAGATCTAACATCCGAATCGCCAAGATTGCCTTCCACGCAAAGGAGAGTCCCATCCGGACACGGGACGAAGTCTTGAGTCTTGTATCTTCATAGTCCAACAGTCCGGCCAAAGCATATAGGCTGGCTATCCGGATACCCCCTAATCCAGGACTCCCTCAATAGCCCCTGAACCAGGCTTCAATGACGATGAGTTTGGTGCGCAGATTGTCTTCGGCATTGCAAGGCGGATTCCATCTTCGAATACTCTATAGAAGATTTCGAACACAAGGATCGTGTTCGGCTCTGCAAAATAAATTCCACATACCACCGTAGAGAGCATAATATCCCACAAATCCAATCCGCTGACAGTTTTTCCTAGCGTGACACCACGCCATAGCTCGGTTACCACGAACCATTTTTCCTAGCCTGCCACTACACGTGTTGCGAGGCGGTTTTATTGGCACGTCTTGTTGAAGCAGAGATCATGTTCCCCTTATCACGGGATTCTCATCAATACGCGTGTTGGTAACCCAACTGCGCCTGTTGGTATGATTCCTCAATTTTAGGCGAGTCCCAAACGGTCATGCTGAGGACGCTTGATATTCACCCCCTTTATAGAGGGGTCGAGGCCTATCCCTCTTTCTTACCACGCTTGCGACTTTCCACATCTCGAGTTCCAACACCCGAAGCTCAAGCTTAGGCACTTCAGATCTTCAATCATGTCCGGATCCAACCTTCAAGGCCAGTGGATGGCCTCCTCTGTCACAGAGGAGGACATCGCGAAGCTTAGGGAGGCCAGATATCTGACCACTGACATCAAGCACAGGCTTCCTGCTCCAGGGCAGGTCATCCCCACTCCCGAGCCCAACGAGAGCATCGTATTTGTTTCTCACTTCCTCTGAGGCGTAGGCTTCACCCTCGATCCCTTCGTGAGAGGGCTCATGTTCTATTACGGGCCGGATTTCCATGATCTAGCTCCGGACTCCATCCTTCACATCTCGTCATTTACCGTCGTGTGCGAAGCCTTCCTCCACATCACCCCGCACTTTGGCTTATGGCTCAAGACCTTCAATGTAAAGCCAAGGGTGATCGAGGGGAGACACGCGGAGTGCGGAGGCGCTGCAATAAGCAGAAATGCCGATGCCCCATGGCCGGAGGGCTTCTTCCCAGAGGTGTCCGGTCTATGGCAGCGGAGGTGGTTCTACGTCACGGCTCCTAGAGCACAAAGTGGGCGGCTGCCCCCAACTTCCGCTCGGGCCCTCTGCCTCAACTTGCGTCGTGGGCAAATGCAGGATTGGACTGGGGGCCTGCTAATGACGTACCGACATTGCAGAGCCGCATTCGGGAGCTTGCTGAGAGGGACATCAGTCTTGTCAGCATATTTCAGGTAATGCTAGTCCGATGGATCTTGCCGTGCAAGCGCCAGCCTCTCCGGATGTGGGAGTTCAACCCAGAAGGTCCATGGACTATTCAGCACTTCTTCGGCATGACGCTCGAAGGGATGTGTAGGTTATTCTTTGGAACACAAATAAAGTGTCCGGACACCACCAAAGGATGTGGGTCTGAGCTGCAACCGCCCAGATACCCAAGTAAGTAACCCTGAAATTGGACACTTCGTTTACATTTATCACAAGATTATTCTGAAATCCATCCGCTGCCAGGATTGGCTCGGCAAGGCGGAGAGAATCAGGTGTCCGACACCACTTCTCGAAGGCTCGCCTAGTCCTGCAATAGCCAGGATGCTTAGACGTGCGCTAAGTCAAGTGCCCTTGGGGAAAGACGAAGGGAAGAACATAGAAACAGAGCTTCACGCATTGCACATCCAAACCAAGGGAATTAATGTCTCCACGAAGGAGGATAGTCGGGGAGGGGAATCTGATGTTGCCTCCCCCCACGGGAAGAAGAGGGCCTCCTTCGAAGACTTAGAAGCGGAGGCGCCCAGACAGTGGAAGAAAACTTCACCAGGGGGCCCTGCCCCGGAGGGCGTCCTCACCGTGCCATGCCCGCAAACGGGCCAACCCTCCACCGAGATGTAAGTTAATCGTAAATACGAAGCTACTGCTTCCTCCTTCGAGAACAATAACCAGGATCCGTTTGTCAGTGTCAAAACCGGCGGATCTCGGGTAGGGGGTCCCGAACTGTGTGTCTAAGGCTAATGGTAACAGGAGGCAGGGGACACGATGTTTTACCCAGGTTCGGGCCCTCTCGATGGAGGTAATACCCTACTTCCTGCTTGATTGATCTTGATGATATGAGTATTACAAGAGTTGATCTATCACGAGATCATAGAGGCTAAACCCTAGAAGCTAGCCTATGGTATAATTGTTGTTGTCCTACGGACTAAACCCTCCGATTTATATAGACACCGGAGGAGGCTAGGGTTACAGAGAGTCGGTTACAAAGAAGGAGATCTAACATCCGAATCGCCAAGCTTGCCTTCCACGCAAAGGAGAGTCCCATCCGGACACGGGACGAAGTCTTGAGTTGTCGGGGGTTGGGTGCAACATATGCCAAAGGATGGCTTATCATGGTGGGAGGGAGTAGAACGTCGCCGGTGCCAGGAAACGGGATTAGGCGAAGGCATGCACGCCGGCGAATCTTACCCAGCTTCGGGGCTCTCCGGGGAGATAACACCCCTACTGCTACTCTGCGGGGTCTCCGCATGATCACTAAGGCGTAGTGACTACAAGGTTGCTCCTAGAGCTGTATTCTGGAGGTAGAAGGAGGCAAGGCTAGCCCTCTTCTTCCTATATGATCGGGTCTAAGGTTAATGGATGCGAACCCTTTGCATGGGTGCCCCGGGGGGTTTATATAGGCCTACCCCCCGGGGATACAATGGTAATCCGGCTGGGCGCGGGTCCCAGCCGTCTGTCTCACAGGCCGCCGTCTTCTCCGCCGACTGATGGGGCCCGCCGACTCACGGGCCCCGCCGGCGAGTCCGGCACTGTAGCCGTGCCTCTGATGACGCGGGTTGGTCATTGGGTCGTGGCAACAGTGTCACCGTCTATCGGGCGATCACTGTCGTTACTCCCCATCTTGTCTGGTTAATGGCGCGTGGGACCCGTGAGAGGGGATGGCCGACTCCGGGGAGCTGACTCCCACGGGGCAGCCTTCGGGGCGTATCCGCCGTCTTCTAGCTCTCACTGACTGGCGGGTCCGCCATCTCTGAGCCGTATAGGTAGGCCATCGTGGCCACAGTGCACCGCGCACTGTGGCCGAGGTCAGGTCTGGCATGGCTACAGTGTCGGGCCACGCCGGAGATCTCCGGCGGTACGGCACACTGTAGCCACGCCGGCTCCTCGCAAGCAGGAGGTGACGGCCACGCCGTGGTCGTACCCACAATGAGTGTAGAGACGTGGGCCGACTCTCCATAGCCGGCTCCTCTGGAAGTCGCCGGCCATGAGTCGGCCCATCTGGGAGTCGCCATCTGAGACTCGGTTCATCTGGGAGTCGTCATCTAAGACTCGGTTCATCTGGGAGTCGTCATCTAAGACTCGGCTCATCTGGGAGTCGTCATCTGAGACTCGGTTCATCTGGGAGTCGTCATCTGAGACTCGGTTCATCTGGGAGTCGTCATCTGAGACTCGGTTCATCTAGGAGTCGTCATCTGAGACTCGGTTTTGAGGGGCGCGGCCTGCCCCGATGTCTTGAAAGGTTCTGGGGCTCGGGTCAGCCTACCCGTGGCCCATTACTCCGACAGTAGTCCCCGAAGCTGGTGAGGCTCCGAGAGTGACTCGCTGGGGGCCTCAACAGTTTCATTCTTCCGGTGGTCGAATCTGGGCTTCGTTTACCGTCTTCCTCTGGGCCGACTATCTGTAGTCGGATTCGTAGAGGGCCGTCTTGCTCTGTGGAGAGCTCGAAAGTGGCGTGCCTGATATGCTTCCTTGTTGCCGCCCACCACGGCCCTATGGCGCGGCGCCACACGGCAAGGACAGTCTGCCGTCCCACGCGCGCGACGGGACGGGCTGTCAGGCGGGGCCCGCCACTGCCGCGCCTCAGCACGCGAACAGATCCACTGCGGCTGCGCGAACGGTTAGGCTTCTCACGGCGTTACTGCGCGCAGTAACTTCGTGGGGTAAATCGTGGGGCGGCGTGGGGCTCTGGGCGCAGTTAATCCCATGCCCGCCCCCTCGGCTTTTCAGCCTCCAAGGCTATAAGTAGGGGGGAGTGGAGCGGCATAACACACGCGCCCATCTCCCTCGACCCCCGCTTCCTCTCTCCTTCTTGCCACCGGCGAGCAGAACCACACCGCACCAGCCAGCGATGAGCTCCTCCGCCGCCGCCGCGGCTCCGTCCGTGCGTTCGGGCATGTGGGACGGCTCGGAGGTCGACGATGACCTCATTGAATTCCTCCGCAAGACGCGCCGGCTCCCCGGTGCACACCTCGTGCGAGCCCGCACCGCGCCGGCGAAGGAGATATCGCCGGCGCCGGAGGAGGGCGAGCGGGTCATCTTCCGCTCGCACCTTATGTGCGGCCTAGGGATGCCGGCGAGCGGCTTCTTCTGCTCCTTCTTGGAGTTTCACAGCCTCCAACCGCACCACCTCACCTCGAATACAGTGGTGCTGCTCTCCGCCTTCGCCACTCTGTGCGAAGGTTTCCTCGGTGTTCTCCCCACCATCGAGCTATGGGGAGAATTCTTCTCTTCTAAGCTCGGCACGCACGTCGCCAGCGTGCCGGCTCAGTGCGGTGCCTTCATCGCGATGCGGCGCTCGACGGCCGACAACCACTTCCCTTCTATCTTGCTGATCAAGTCGGTGAGGATGTGGCAGCGCTCATACTTCTACGTGAAGAACCTCGCCTCCGACGGTGACTGGGTTAATCTGCCGGCTTACGAAGCCGCCCCCCAGCTGGGAGGCTCCCCAGCTGGTCTCATCGGGTCAAGACACTGACTCCCGCCGGAGCCGCCGCCGGAGCGCGACTCCGAGTCTTGACACAGTCGGAGGGCCTCGTCGGGTCCGACTTGCTGGACGCCTTCGTGGCGCGCCGAGTTCTCCCGCTCCAAGGTCGGCCTCACCTGATCTGTCAGATGAGCGGCCTCCGAGACCCAAGTCGGATGAGCACCAAGGAGATGCCCCGCGCGGAGGTGGCAAACATGGTGAATCATATTGCGAACTGCGAGTTCAGGGAGGACTGGCAGTTCGGTAAGGAGCCGTACTCGCGCGACGACCCCCCACCGGTGGTAAGTCGCATCTCCTTATTGCTTTGTCTTCTTTGCGGCCGAATCCGGTTTCTGATTCTCGTTGGTTTCTTCTGAACTAGAACCCCCTCATGCAGCCTGCAACTGGCGCCACGAGACAGCCCCGCGAGTTTGTCCCCGATCGTGCGGAGAGCGACATCGACGACCCCGACTTGGGGGCGGCAGCAATGGAAGCCGACGCCGAAGGTGGGGGAGGAGGAGTGGTAGGCGGTTCAGGCCCTTGGCCACGTTCGCCGACTGGCCTGATGACGACGCCGAAGGGGAAGTCGCCCCGCGCCACCAGCCGAGGGTCGGCTCATCGGGCGCCGGCTCCTCCGCCGGCCTGGCTGGCCAAGGAGGCGCGAAGAGGCGTCACGCCGGGCCAAGTGCGCCCGGCAGCAAATTGAAGAAGTTCAAGGGGGCGGCCGCCGCGACCAAACGGGAGGAGGCGGCCGTGAAGGCCAACCGCTTCCGTAGGGAAGTGAGAAGGCCGCCGCTAGTCTCTGCGTAAGTCTTTATGCTTTTTTATTTTCCTTCAGTGAATCTTGTCTGAGTCTTCTTTATACTCCTCCCATTCTTCTTCAGGGCCCCTCTTTCCCTTGAGAGAGTCGTCGTCCCCTCCGTCATGGGGTCGACAGAGATGTCCACCAATACTCGGCGGATCGACCCCGCCGCCGACCTCCAAGAGGTGACGGAGCGAAACACGCGGGAAAAGCGCAACGAGGAGGAGGCCGACCGTCTGGAGAAGGCGGAGACCGAGAAGGCGGCCGCCTCCGCCCAGAAGAAGCTGGAGGATGCCGAAGCCGCCCTTGCGGCGAGACGGCGAGCCGAGGAGGCCGCGCGTCGCCAATCGGCAATGCTCTTCCCCCCACTGTCCTCTGCGCCGCCGCCTCCAGAGTTCACGGGGCAGACCGGAGAGGCCGGCACTAAGAACCCCGTTGTGGAGAAGGAGAGCGGCGAGGCCTCCCTGTCGGACACTCTCGTGCCGCCACCGCCGCCTCCGCCGCCGTCTGGGAGACCGCACGGCAAACAGCCGGCGGGTCCGCCGAAGCCGCCGACCGCGGACAAGTCCGAGGCGAGGCTGCTTCTCCAAGTCGCCTCGCCGGTGCGCCACCGTCTTGAAAGGGCAACCTCGGTGCCGCGACCTCAAGAGACCGGCGCCGCCAACTCGGCAGCCCTAGACGCTAAGGCAACAAGCGCCGCGCCCATCGGGTGGTTGCGCGGAGGCGGCACTGGGCCGCTGAATCAAGCGCTTCTGGACATTCAGGCGAAGCTGCGCAATGAAGGTGACGCCCTTCAAACTTGCACCAGGGCGCATCTGGCAGCACGGACGGCCGTCCGAGTACGTTTCCTTCTTCTTTTTGATTCTTGTTTTTCTCTGTGGGGGCGCGCCAGCACATCCACTGGGTGTAGTCCCCGAGTTTCGGGCCGGCTGCTGAGCAGGCGGCTCGAAACTCCCTCTGGCGAGTTCCAAGTACTTATTTTGTCTGGCATCGTTGTTTGCAGGAGTATCACAACCTCCGTGCCACTGCCTTCAACCGCAATGTTGAGGAGTTGTGCAAGCGGACTGCCGACTTGACGGAAAGTCGTAGTAAGTTCTTTCCCTCTTGTTCGCTGGGGCGTGCTGGCGCACCCGCGGGCTGTAGTCCCCGAGATTCGGGCCGACTGCTGAGCAGTCGGGCGAGATCTTTCCGGCGATCTTCTTTGCTGACGACTTCGTTGTTTCCTTTTTTGTTCTTCTTTCTTCGCGGGGGCGCGCTGGCGCACCCGCGGGCTGTAGTCCCTGAGATTCGGGCCGACTGCTGAGGAGTCGGGCCGGATCTTTCCGGCGACCTTCTTTGCTGACGACTTATTTGTCTCTTTCTTTCGCTCTTCAGGGGCCAATGCTACTCTTCAGGAGTAGCTGGGTGAAGTTAACATTGCCTTGCGCGTCAAGGGGGAGGAGTGCAACAAACTCGCTGCGGAGCGCGATCTGCTTAGTGTGCAGCTGGCCGAGCAGAAGGAACTGCTCAAGAAGGCGCAGGATGAGGCCGAGAAGAAGGAGGCTGCTCTCCTGGCCGAGTTCGAGAGCGAGCGCTCCTCCTGGACCAACAGGGAGGCGATGCTGACTTCCGGCTTCCACGAGATTGAGGATATCGTTGATGGTGAGCTTTCTTTCTTTGAACTTCCGACTATGTGTCAGGCTGACTTCTGATTTTTCGACTTGCTTCTTTTTTGCCTTGGCAGACTTCTTCCCTGGCCACTCGCAGGCAGTCCCTCTGGCCATCGAGGCTGATCATGAGGCGCGAAGGGCAAACGGTGAGGTGATTGCCGCCAATGCTCCCTTGACCGTCGATGAGCAGCTTCTGAGCATCGAGGCCCGTCTTCGTCCGGCCCACCGGCGAATGCGCCGGCTTCAGCGTGCCGGCACCCAGGCAATTGCCGCCCTGTGGCCAGACATGCCGGCTTTGCGCACCGCCAGTCGGACCACCGACTGGCTGGAAGTTGCCGCCGGCCGTCTTGAAGCTTGGAAGGGTTCCTCGGCCTGGGCCGGAGCGCGCCGGGCCTTGGAGTTCGTCAAGGCGTGGTATCCGGGGCTAGACCTGGACCGTCTGGCCGCGTTCCAGTCAGAGGCCCAGGCCAAGCTGGAGGCTGTGGAGGGCGCCCTTGTCGAGCGTGCGGTGGCCATCGCCGAGTACACGGACACCAGTGTCTTCGTCCCTGAGCGGGCTGAAGGCGGCGAGGAAGTGCCGCCAGAGTGGTTCGGGATGAACCCGGAATATGGCGAGGACTCGGCGGAGGTGATTGACTCCAGCACCGAGGAAGAAGGCGAGGCGGAGGACAAAGGCGAGATGGAGGTGCCAGAGGGAGGAGCGGGCGACCAGCCTCAGCTCGACCGCGCCTCTAGCAATGAGCCGCGTCCGATCGGGCCAACTGCCGCTGGCGGCGATCAAGCCGAGACTACCCAGCCGACTACCCCGGCGTCTGACACCGTTGTCTCCTCCGACCCTCCGAACCCGTCTGCTGCTCCTTAGGCTGCCTTTTGGCTTTATTTATCTGTTCTAGAAGGTCTTTGATGAACTTGTTAATTTGCACAATTCCACCCTCGGGGTGTATTTTAAACTTCTGTCTGAGGATTCGGCCAATGGGCCTAAGCTTATGTAAATGTTAATCCGAGTCCTATCTTTCCTTGCTCATTGCTCCTTTGGCTTTTTCCCTTGCTGCCTTCCCCTAGTTGCCGCTTTGCCAACCGGCAAACCGCTCTGCGGACTGCCGCTGGGCCAAATGCCTGGCTACTTTGGGGAAAGCAAGTACTTGCCTTTCTTTGGAGTTTATTTAACAAGTCGGATAGAAAGCAGTAAGCCGAATACTCGCGAGTCAGCTTGTAAGAAAGGGGGGCTGGAAACCGGCTTAAGCTATGTTGATGTTTTGGGTCCTTAGCCATTTTTCGTGTGGACGCCCATTCATCCTTACTCCTGCTTACCAAACAGTCGCTCTGCGAGATGCGGCTTCTAGCAGGAGACGGCTTAGGCACCGCAAACTACTTGTCCGACTTCAGGAAACATTTCATAGCGCCAGACGGCGAATCCCCGGGCCGACTAGTCGAACCCGGCGCCAAGCGGCATAGCAAGAAGTAGCATACTTGAAGGCATAATTCTTATCATATAGATAATCAAAAGGGGCTGTCCCCGAGCTTGTCTCGGGGGGCCCGAAGTCTCGGTACTTTAATACAAAGGGGTAGTGTGATACATACTGAATCAACTATAAAACCTTCAGATGAGGTTTGCATTCCATGGTCGTTCCGACTCTTTGCCGGAGTCGTCTCTCTTGCGAGCTCGGGGCTTCTGAGCATCGATCAGGTAGTAGGAGTCATTGCCCAACACCTTGCTGACAATAAAGGGGCCTTCCCAAGGTGCCGACAGCTTGTGCTGGCCGGCTGTCCGCTGTATCAGTCGGAGCACAAGGTCGCCCTCTTGGAAAGATCTTGGCTTGACCTTCCTTTTGTAGTATCGGCGCAGGCTCTACTGGTAGATGCCGGACCGACTGAGTGCCAACAGCTGGCCCTCTTCCAGCAGATCAACGCCGTCTTGACGTGCCTCTTCTGCTTCCTCCTCGGTGTACATGGTGACTCGCGGGGAGTCGAATTCTATGTCCGTCGGGATGACGGCTTCAGCACCGTAGACGAGGAAGAAAGGCGTGAAGCCGGTTGACTTGTTTGGAGTCATGCGCAGACTCCAGAGGACGGCTGGCAGCTCTTCGAGCCAACAGCCGGCCGAGCGCTCCAGTGGTACAACCAGGCGGGGCTTGATGCCGGATAGGATGAGGCCGTTTGCTCGCTCTACCTGGCCGTTTGACTGCGGATGGGCGACGGACGCTAAGTCCAGTTGGATGCCCTGTGTAGCACAGAAGCGGGCCAAGGCTCCTTTGGCAAAATTTGTGCCATTGTCGGTGATGATGCTATGTGGTATGCCATACCGAGTCGTAATGTCGGCGATGAAGGTTACTCCAGTCGGACCATTCAATTTCTTGATGGCTTTTGCTTCTATCCACTTGGTGAACTTGTCCACTGCGACAAGTAGGTGAGTTAGGCCGCGTCGTGCCGTCTTGAATGGTCCCACCATGTCCAGGCCCCAAACCGCAAAGGGCCAGGCAATGGGAATGGTCTTGAGCACCGAAGCCGGCTGGAGCGGCTTGGAATGAAACATCTGGCACCCCTTGCAGTTTTGGACTAATTCCTTGGCTTCTTTCAGGGCAGTCGGCCAGAAGAAACCGTGTCGAAAGGCTTTGGCGACGAGTGACCTTGAAGCCGCATGATGGCCACACTCGCCTTCATGGATGACTCTGAGAATTGCTTGGCCTTGTTCTGCCTCGACACAACATGGGTAGACACCAGTGACACTGTGCTTGACCAGCTCTCTGTTGACTATGGTGTAGGCTGCCGCTCGGCGTTGCACTTGCCATGCCAGGATTTCATCAGCTGGCAGCTCTCTGTTTACTAGGAACTTGAGGATGGGCTAGGCCCATGAGGGTGCTGCTACTTCTTCGATTGCCACTATTGCGACTTGGACAAGGGTGGCTAGGCTGGGAGGCGGCGGGCTGGGATCCGCGGCCGCTTGCTGGGTCGATGAAGTCCCCGGGCTGACTGGAGCAGTCCCCGGGCCGAGTTCTGGAGTCCCAGGCTGACTGTCGCAGTCCCCGGGCCGGGTTCTGAAGTCCCCAGGCCGGCTTTGACTGCGGTATTTTTGGAGCCGTCTGCTGGTGCTCTTGAGTCGGATCCGACTTCTTCGGGGGGAGCTGGCACAAAAATGGAGTCTGATTCTGGCGAAGGCTTGATAGACGGCTTCAGGAGGCGCTGAAGGGCGACGCCGGATGGTATTGCTTGACGAGTGGAGCCGACTCGTGCCAGGGCGTCTGCTTTGTCATTGTCATTTCTTGGAATGTGAAGGAATTCACACCCCTCGAAATATCCGCTGAGTTGCTCCACCAGGAAGCGGTAGCTCGCCATATTTGCATCTTTGGCGTCCCAGTCGCCAGATGACTGCTGGACCACCAAATCGGAGTCGCCGTAGCACAGGATCCGGCGGATGCCGAGTTCTTTGGCAAGCCGGAGCCCGTGAACGAGCGCCTCGTATTCGGCAACGTTGTTGGAGGCGGCGAAGTGGATATGCAGTGCGTACTTGAGCTTGTCGCCTTTGGGGGAGGTGAGGACGATGCCGGCTCCCAGGCCGGTGCGCATCTTGGAGCCATCGAAATGCATTCGCCAATGGGTGGAGTCAGGTGCTGGTGGCAGGTACTGGGTCTCGGCCCAGTCGACAAGGAAGTCGGCCAGTGCTTGTGACTTGACGGCGGTGCGGGGCTGGTAGTAGATGGTGTAGGGAGCCAGATCTATGGCCCACTTGGCTACTCGGCCTGAAGCATCACGGCTTCCGATGATCTCGGCCAGTGGAGCAGTGCAAACCACAGTGATTAGATGTTCTTGAAAGTAAGGGTTCAACTTCTTGGCGGCGAAATGCACGCTGTAGCACATCTTCTGGTAGTGGGGGTAGTTCTGCTTGGAGGTCGACAGTACCTCGCTCAGGTAATATACCAGTCTCTGTACAGGGAGCGCCTTGCCTTCCTCCTTTCGTTCGACTACGATAACTGTGCTGACTACCCGGCTGGTGGCGGCAATGTATAGGAGCATAGGCTCTTTGAGAGTCGGATCCGCCAGCACAGGAGGAGTAGTCAACATATTCTTCCGCTCGAGAAATGCTTCATCCGCCTTGTGGTTCCACTCAAAAAAGGTGGTCTTCTTCATTAGTTGGTACAAAGGGAGAGCCTTCTCGCCCAGCCGACTGATGAATCGGCTGATGGAAGCCAGGCAGCCGGTGAACTTCTGCACATCTAACAGTCGGCGGGGGACTTCCATTCTCTCGAGGGCTTTGATCTTCACAGGGTTGCACGCTATGCCGCGTTCAGAGACCAGGAAGCCAAGGAGCTAGCCAGCTGGCACTCCGAAGACGCACTTCTCCGGATTGAGCTTGATCTGGAATCGGCGCAGATTCTCAAAGGTTTCTTGGAGATCTTCCAACAATGTTCCCCGCTTTTCCGTCTTCACTACCACATCATCCACGTAGACGTGGGCATTTCTGCCGAGTTGATTGAGGAGACACTTCTGCATGCAACGCTGAAAGGTGGCGTCGGCGTTCCTCAAGCCGAACGTCATAGTCAGGTAGCAGAAGGCTCCGAACGGCGTGATGAAAGCAGTCTTCAGTCTGTCTGCCGGGTTCAGCTTGATCTGGTGATATCCTGAATATGCATCTAAGAAGCTCAACAGCTCGCATCCGGCTGTGGAGTCTATCACTTGGTCAATTCTTGGCAGAGCAAATGGATCTTTGGGGCAAGCTTTGTTGAGGCTTGTGTAGTCGATACACATCTGCCACTGCTTGTTCTTCTTCAACACTAGGACCGGGTTCGCCAGCCATTCTGGAAAGAACACCTCCATAATGAAGCCGGCCGCTAGGAGTCGGGCTATCTCTTCTCCAACAACTCTTCTTTTCTCTTCTGACAGGCGGCGCAAGGGCTGCCTGACAGGCTTCACATCAGATCGGACATGTATCTTGTGCTCGGCGAATTCCGTCGGTACACCTAGCATGTCTTTAGGGGACCATGCAAAGATGTCTCGATTCTCACGGAGGAAATCGACGAGCTCGCCTTCCTATTTGCTGTCTAGGTTTGCACCTATGACAGCGTGCCTCTCCGGGTGCTCCGGGTCCAAAGGTATCCTCTTTGTTTCTTTATCCGGCTTGAACGAACCCTCAGCTTCCGACTCCTTGGGGTCGGGCGACATCTCTGGCTGCTTGCCGGCCATCGCCACAACCCGGTCAAGGAGCCGCCTCTCAGCTGCGGTCACCAGGGACTCGGCCAGCCGACTGCTCTCGACCGCGCAGGCGGACGACTTCCTGTAGTCGCCAGCCATGGTCAGAATCCCCTTTGAACTCGGCATCTTCATCTTGAGGTAGGCGTAGTGGGGGACCGCGATGAACTTGGCTAAGGCAGGTCGGCCAAGCAGCGCTTGGTATGGGCTTTCAAGCTCCACCACTTCAAACCAAACTGGCTCTCGGCGAAAGTGATCTTTGTCCCCAAAAAGGACGTCTATCTGGATCTTGCTGATTGGGGAGCAGGAAAGGCCAGGTACACTGCCGTGGAAAACAGTTCGACTGCTTTGAAGCTGCTTCTGCTTGATTCCTAATTTCTCCATGGTATCCTTGTACAGGATGTTGATGCTACTGCCTCCGTCTATCAACACTCGCGAGAAGCGAGCGGCCCGCCTATCAGTGGCCAAGGTTGCACTCAGAACCAAGGCATAGGAGCCCGAATTCGGCATCACCTCTGGGTGATCTGCTCTGCTCCAACTGATAGGCTTCTCGGACCAATGCATAAACTCTGGAGTATCTGATGCTACTGCATTTACTTCTTGTTGCTGCAACTATCTGCTGCGTCGATCATCAGCCATACTGGTGAACACCACATAAGCTCCATGCTCTTCGGGGTATTCATCTTGTACGGCGCCGACTGGCCTGGCCGCCAGCTGCTAGGGCGGCTGTGGAGGCGGCGGCCCAGCAGGCGGAGGAGGAAGGAGACCGTCTCCCTTGGCGATTCTGGTGAGCCAGTGGCATTTCCGGGTGGTATGGTTTGATGGCTTCGCCCCGTTGTGGAACTTGCAGGGACCATCCAGAGTCTGTTCGTAAGAGAAGGCTGGCAACCAGTTGGACTTGCCGCCTTTCTGCCGCTTCGCCGGAGGCTGCCCCTCAGGCTGTTGGTCTTCGACTGTCGCGACCTGCCGACTGCTGGAAGTCGGCTGCGGGGCCTTGCGCTTGTGATCATTCTGCTGTTGTCGCCAACTGGTATCGCCAGCCGGAGTTCTGGGAGCCTGAGGGGCTACTTTGCCGGTCGCACTAACTTGAATCTCTGTCTTCATGGAGGAGTCGGCGGTGGCATACTTGTCTGCAATTACCAACAACTCGTCGAGGGTCTCGGGCTCGTCGCAGAGGAGCCGGTGCTTGAGGAGGGTGCCTTCTCTGCACCCGGCGGTGAAGTACTCAATAGCCTGCACCTCATGCATGCCCTCGCAGGAGTTCCGAAGCTCGCCCCATCGCGTGAGGTAGTCGCGTGTCGACTCGTCTTGGCCTTGCACGCACAAGGAGAGTTGTCGTGGCTTGGGAGGCCGCTTGTACGTGCTGGTGAAGTTGCGGATGAAAGCTTCGCTGAAGTCGACCCAACTGTTGATGCTGCGGGGCTTCAAACGGTTCAACCATGTCCAGGACGTGCCCTGGAGCATTAGCGGAACGTACTTCACGGCAACATGCTTGTTGCCTTTTGCTATGTTGACGGCTGTGGAGTAGTCAACCAGCCAATCTTCCGGCTTCATGGAGCCGGTGTACTTGGGTGTGTCTCGGGGGAGCGTGAACCCTTTGGGGAAGGGCTCATCTCGAATGCGGGGCCCAAAGCAGGGTGGACCCAGCTCGTCTTCTTCTTCCAGCGCCAGGGATCGCTGGAGTCGGTCGATCCGGTGGCATGTGTCGTTCTCTCCGACTCCCTCTCGACGGCCGAGGCGGTCGCCGAGAGTCGGATGATCGATAGGCGGTGGGGAGACACGTCTTTCCCTTCGTGGTGGGGGAGGCAGGTAGTCGCCCTGCCGCTCCACTACTCTTGGGCGGCCGTCTTGGTCGCGCTCGATGGTGATGCGAGTCCGACTGTGGCTGACAGCTAGATCCTTCTCTTTTCTTCCGCGGACTCCGCCAGTCGGCGTCCGAGACGTCGCGCCTTGATCTCGGCGGGGAGGCAAGTCATCATTTTGTCACTGCGGCGCCTCTGTGCGGCAGCCGGCTTCGTTCTGTGCGGCAGCCACTTTGAGGAGTCGCTGGACTCGCTCGGTCATTAGGCGGCGCTCGTCGCCTTCGAAGTTTTCTAGCTCGTCTGTTGCTGCCTGGGCGGCACGGATGTTCTCCGCAGGCGTGGCATATACGGGGCGATCGGCCCCGAATAGGTTGGCGACGGCTGCGCCGCGTTGTCGGACCGCGCCTAGGCGGCTAGGCCCAGTCGGTGCTGGCGAGCCGCCCACAGCGCGATCCATCTCATGTTGGTAGGCCTCCGACAAGCGTCTCATGCTTGCCAGCTTCTTCGCGCCTTCGACAAGCTGAAGGCGGCGTGCCTCCAGCGTCTCGGCGTCAGCATCCTCCAGAATGGGCACCGTCAGGTCTCGCAGAGCCGCGTCGAGCGGGTCATGAGCTCCTTCGCCGGAGTGCTCGCCATGACTGATGACGAGCACTTCCGTGATGGCGCTTCCGCTGCTCGCCTCGCGAGGGAGCGGCTCGTCGTAGATCACCATGTTGGAGGGGAACGTGTCGAGTAACACGCCGTCGGAGTCGACCAGCATCGGGTCGGTGGAGCCTACGGACTCTAAGTCCACGGCAGGCTCGCCGGCGACGTGGAGATGGTCGAGGAGGCCCGCGAGGAGGCTTTTGGGGCCGCCCTCGCCCGCCTCGGATGCAGGCTCGTCAGAGATGCTAACCTCGCCGAGAAGGTCAGCGAGGCACCTCGCCGTGCAGGCGTCGTCGACTCTTTGCAGCGCGTCGGGGCAAGCACCATCGGGCGTGCCGGGCTGGCTACGCTCGCGAGGGAGGAAAAGGGTTCCCGCCCAAAGCAAGTCTCCGGACGATGGTGCACCTCGCCCCATGGTGGGCGCCAAATGTCGGGGGTTGGGTGCGACATATGCCAAAGGATGGCTTATCATGGTGGGAGCGAGTAGAACATCGCCGGTGCCAGGAAACGGGATTAGGCGAAGGCATGCACGCCGGCGAATCTTACCCAGCTTCGGGGCTCTCCGGGGAGATAACACCCCTACTGCTGCTCTGCGGGGTCTCCGCATGATCACTAAGGCGTAGTGACTACAAGGTTGCTCCTAGAGCTGTATTCTGGAGGTAGAAGGAGGCAAGGCTAGCCCTCTTCTTCCTATATGATCGGGTCTAAGGTTAATGGATGCGAACCCTTTGCATGGGTGCCCCGGGGGGTTTATATAGGCCTACCCCCCGGGGATACAATGGTAATCCGGCTGGGCACGGGTCCCAGCCGTCTGTCTCACAGGCCGCCATCTTCTCCGCCAACTGATGGGGCCCGCCGGCGAGTCCGGCACTGTAGTCGTGCCTTTGATGACGCGGGCTTGGTCATTGGGTCGTGGCAACAGTGTCGCCGTCTATCGGGCGATCACTGTCGTTACTCCCCATCTTGTCTGGTTAATGGCGCGTGGGACCCGTGAGAGGGGCTGGCCGACTCCAGGGAGCTGACTCCCACGGGGCAGCCTTCGGGGCATATCCGCCGTCTTCTAGCTCTCACTGACTGGCGGGTCCGCCATCTCTGAGCCGTATAGGTAGGCCATCGTGGCCACAGTGCGCCGCGCACTGTGGCCGAGGTCAGGTCTGGCATGGCTATAGTGCCGGGCCACGCCGGAGATCTCCGGCGGTACGTCACACTGTAGCCACGCCCGCTCCTCGCAAGCAGGAGGTGACGGCCACGCCATGGTCGTACCCGCAATGAGTGTAGAGTCGTGGGCCGACTCTCCATAGCCGGCTCCTCTGGAAGTCGCCGGCCATGAGTCGGCCCATCTGGGAGTCGCCATCTAAGACTCGGTTCATCTGGGAGTCGTCATCTGAGACTCGGTTCATCTGGGAGTCGTCATCTGAGACTCGGCTCATCTGGGAGTCGTCATCTGAGACTCGGTTCATCTGGGAGTCGTCATCTGAGACTCAGTTCATCTGGTAGTCGTCATCTGAGACTCAGTTGATCTAGGAGTCGTCATCTGAGACTCGGTTTTGAGGGGCGCGGCCTGCCCCGATGTCTTGAGAGGTTCTGGGGCTCGGGTCAGCCTACCCGTGGCCCATTACTCCGACATGAGTCTTGCATCTTCATAGTCCAACAGTCCGGCCAAAGCATATAGTCCGGCTGTCCGGATACCCCCTTATCCAGGACTCCCTCAGTAGCCCCTGAACCAGGCTTCAATGACGATGAGTCCGGCGCGCAGATTGTCTTCGACATTGCAAGGCGGGTTCCCTGTCCGAATACTCCAAGGTAGGTTTTGTACACAAGGATCGCATCCGGCTTTGCAAAATAATTTCCACACACCATCGTAGAGAGCTTCAGTTCTCACGAACCGAATCCGCTGACATTTTTTTCATAACCTGATATCACATTGTGGCCCGGTCCTTATCCAAACCGTTTCCTCAACCAGCTACTGTGCATATTGCGATGTGGTTTCATGGGTACGTCTTGTCGAAGCAGAGATCGCGTCCCCCTTATCACGGGACTCTCATCAATACGACTGCGGGTAGCCCAACCGCACCACCAATCACGATGAGGGGGGAACGACCAGGTTCTATTAGGCGAGTACGGAGGCGCAAGAGTTTTTACTGCCTCTATAAAGAGATAAGGCCTCCTCCTCTTCACCCACGCCCTTTCCTTCCGCTCGAGCCCTAGCACCTAAGCGCTCGTCCTTTCCAGCAAAAGAGATTCTCTGAAGATGTCCGGATCCGGAGCAGGAGGCAAGTGGATGGCCTCTACCGTCCAGGAGAAGGATATCAAAAAGCTTCGAGAGGCCGGGTACCTGGCAAAGAAAATCGGCCACCGTCTTCCGACGACGGGACAGATCGTCCCTAACTCGGGACCTCACCGAGAGGGTTATGTTTCTTCATCATTTCATCCGTGGGCTCGGGTTTCCCCTCCACCCCTTTGTTCGCGGCATCATGTATTATTATGGGATTGATTTTCATGATCTGTCCCATAATTCTTTCCTTAACATCTCGATGTTTATCATTGCGTGTGAGGCCTTTCTCCGTATTTCGCCACACTTTGGCTTATGGCTGAATATCTTCAATGTGAAGCCCAAGGTGGTGAACGGCGAGCACGCCGAGTGCGGAGGCGCCATGGTGAGCAAGATGCCCAAGGTCACATGGCCGACAGGCACCTTCAATGATTCCGTCAAGGAGTGGCAGCAGCAGTGGTTCTACATCACTGAGACGCGTTTCAAAAAGTGGGCCACAGCTCCCGAATTCAGATCCAGAGCGCCCCTGCGGCTTACGTCCTGGCCCAAGAAGGGCCTGAACTGGTCCTCGTCCATGAGCTGTCGCTGCTCCAAACGCGCGTCAAGGGCGTGGTGGACAAGGACATCAAACTCGTCAATGTAGGCCAGGTGATGTTAGTTTGACAGGTTCTTCCTTGCCAACACCGAACCTGTAATTTGTGGGAATACGACCCGGCCGAGCACCAAACCCTGCGGGAGCTCTACGGCTCCTCTCATAAGGATATCTGGAAGGTGCTCTTCAAGTCCGGCAAACCGTGGCCGGACTCCGCCGAAGACCGTGGGTATCAACTATCCCGCCCTGCAAGTCCGGTAAGTTATCACTATGTTTTGTCCATCCATGTTTAGCCGGCATATCCCATAGGGGACGCTTTATCATGCTTTCCACAATTACTCCAGGAATGGATGAAGAAGGCAGGGCGGATACATTGTCCGGCCCCGTTGCCAGAAGAACCGGCAGGACCACTTCTGACAAAGATGCTGGTCCCAGCGCCTTACAAGGCGCCGAAGAAAGAGGCCCTCAAGGAGGCCAAGGAGACCCGAAGCAGCCTCCATCACCGCGGTGCTTCGGACACAAAATCCGAAGACTCCAACGCCCATCCTTCCTCTCAAGATGAAGAGGAGGAGGGAGAAGGCGAATCCTCCATGGGGGAGGAAAGAAAAGGACGGCCTCCTCATCTTTGGAGGCCGAATCGCCGAAGAGGGGAAAAATCCCCTTCTGGAGGCATCCGCCACGGCTACCAATAGCAGCCCGAAGTAGGATCCTAGGGCCCAGCCCCTGGTAAAATCGTAAGTACCCGACATCCGAACATTCCTACGCGTCCAGTATCACCAAGGTGTAATATTTTAACTTGCGCCATACTTTGTGCAGTCCGGCGAGGTCTCGTGCCGAACAGTCCTCATCGAAGGATTCGCTGAGCTCAGATGCCCTAGGGAGCGAGACGCCTTCGGAGGTCCCTTCCCCAATGCCTGGGCGTGACACCGAGGTGTTGTCTCAGCAGGACCTAGACCAGGGAGGGAACCCCTTTGGGCCGGACACACGGGTCGACGGCTCCCATGAGTCTCGACGGCGGGGGCGATCTTAGATTCGGCCCGCAGCCGGACACGGTCCCGGAGACCTTTGAGGCTCCAGGACCAGGCAGGCGGCCCTCCTTGACTGAAGGGAGAGAGCCCGCTCTACCAGCAACCTCTGTCTAGTCAGGGCTGCAGGCAACTTATCGACAACACTAAAGAGTGCTTCTATCATCGATGAACATCGCGCCCTTATGGGTGTGGTGATTGAAAAGATTCGGTCCGCCGAGAGCGAACTAAATGAATCCTACATCAGCCTTATAAAAGGCTTTGAGGTATGTTCTAAGAACCTTTGAAGATTGTCATAGTATGGATAGTAGCCCCTGATGCACTGTCTGGTGAAAGTGAGAACCGGACAGGGGATCAAATATCTGCTTCGCGGGAGACTCAGTTGATGACATATATCTCTTCATTTATAAACAGGCGTCGGTAGCGATGATCGCCTCTCATACTACGGAAGTATCCGTACTGAAGCAGAGTATGGAGCGGGCCGAAGAAGAACTTGGCCGAGTGAAGAAGCAGTTCGAGGACAAGCAAGGTAAGTCGAAACCTTGACAAGTTTAGCACAAATGAGTAATTGTGCCCGATGAAGTTATTTGTATTGTGTGCTCTAGGAGCGAGTGTCGAAATTGAGGTGCTTAAAAGGGTTGTGGCCGAAGCCGAAAAGAAGGCCTCCGCGGAGCAGGCTCTTCGTGAGAAACACGAGGCCAGGGTCATTGAAGCTGAACGAGAGCTCCAGGAGGCTGTGAAGAAAAGCGAGACCTAGGAGCAGAGTCTATCCGGGAAAGAATCCGAACTCGCCCAGGCTCTGCAAGCCGCAAATGATGCTCGGGAGGAAGCCCAAGGTGCTCTGAAGGACATTCAGGAGGCGAGGAGGATTGCGGCCGGTAAGGCTTTTTCTTATTCAAAGTGATTTTTATGTAGTGACAGGAGAGATGCAAGATGAAAAATTGAAATCTTATTTCTCCAGGGGCGTTTGCGGATCTGCCACGCAGCATATCTGATGCTGCTCAATTCTACCGAGCTGAGGAGAAGAAGACTGCAGAAAAGAATTTCTAGTCGCAATATTTGGCACCGAATTATCCTGTGCCATTTGTTGATCAGCTGAAGCAACTAATCGAACTACACCAGGCGGTCGAATTAGCCATGAAGGACTTAGTTGTTCGACTATGGCCCGCCGAGCCAATTCCAAGCAGTTACTTCGGGCTCGTGAATCGGATCGTGAGCGCTTGTCCACGGCTCAAAGTTATTAAGCGGTCGGTCTGTATAGAAGGTGCACGAATGGCGTTCGCCCATGCGAAAGTGCACTGGGCGAAGGTTGATGCTGAAAAACTGATGATTGAGGGACTGCCGGAGGGTAAGGAGCACCGCAAGCCCGAATTATATTATGATGGTGTCCTTAAAGGAGCTCGCCTTGTGGCGGAGTGATGTACCAAGGATGTTATATTTCCCTGAAGACAGTCATGCTGTCCTTTGTAATGCGGAACACTGTCAGTTTCATTATGTATTGCCTGTTATATAAAAGTTTTTCCTCCTATGCGGCCATTTGATATATATAAATCCTGAGAGTTGGCCAGTCACCGGCTTCTGCCCCCACGTAGAAAGTACGGGGGTATTCGGGACAAACCTGAACACTCTTTATCCCATTTTTGGGTCCATGAAGGAGGTGTTCAGCACAACGAACCAGGCAATCAGACTATAGGGCTTTATCACTCTCACTTAGCCATAGGAATTCGAGTATGGTAGGTGCAGCCCCTGGTGTTCGGAAGACCGTACGAGGGGCTCTAACAGCACTTGATTGCAAGACCAATCCGTCGCACTCTGCATTTGTTATGGCATTATGCGGAATGAATCCTTAAAGATTTTACAACCTCTCGAACAGCTGACCAGCTCTCGCCGTATCATGACAGTCAGTTTTCGGCTTTCTCTACTGAGGTGCTCGTCCGAAAGAACCGGTACACAATCGCAGTAGTTCTCCCAGCGCTACCTTAGCCGATAGAGCGAAACGTAAGGTACCAAAACATGGGAGCCGGGCAAACCCAACTAATGACCCAAGACATGATTCGGAGCTGATGCATATAATGCTATAAGTTTGGGGTGCCGGGCGACCGAGAAGGTGGCCGGACTGTGTTGCCATATTATGGGTACAATGAAGCCCCTGGCGTATTAGTGCATGGCACAATGTGCGGATGCCATTATGACGGAAAAGGTGTCAATGAGGAATGGCAGCCGGTAAGTGTCATATAACTCCATATGTTGTAGTCGAGTGACACGTCTATTCGTATGAGTACGGTGTATGCTTATAAAAAGAGGTATGATGGCAGAACCTGTTGAGACCGGGCGGGAGGAAGTTGTGTGCGAATCCGAAGTGTATCCGGATTGTCTTCTTGGGGAATATTTATGTGTTCCATATTTGTGCATCCAAGCTGATTCCATATCGCCGGTCCTGTTCTACGCAAAAGTGAGACTATAAAGAAAATGTTTAGAGACATTTGTGTGTCATAGGGCGGTTGAACCGTGGGGCCCTCCCCAGCTTATGCCGGAGTGCTTGGCTGGAGCCTGGTCGAGCGGGGTTATCATGCCGTAAAGTAGCTCGGACTCCTATGTTGGTGGCTATGGGGTTGGCTGTCGAATCGAGGTTCGATAGAAAGGCACAACTCGCTACCTCAGCGGCGGTATACTTTCCGGTGCAGGGGTGGAGCTCGGCCCTGCCCATAATTGTGAATGTGTCACGTGGGCTTGGTATTTTAAGCTTGCCATAGGCATGGTTTGGTACCGCGTTGTATCAAGCCAACACGGTTCGTCCTAGCAGTACGTAATAGTTACCGTATAGGGGGGCGATGCCGAAGACTGACTCTTCGACATGGTGATTGGTGACCTGAAGACAACCTCCAGGGTGGTGGGCCTGTAAGACTGACCTTTGCACCTGGAACAACATCCTGAGAAGATGTTTCTTAGCGAGTCTGATCCTTGAGCGATCAATATTTATCTGGTGCACTGTGTCCTGGTGCAACAAATTTGGGTTGCTGCCTCTAGGGGCTCGTGTCTGGTGGAACCCGCCAACTGTTGGGTCGAGGATGAGTGCAACTGAAGTGCCACTATTGGAATAGGCTGGACTGTCTGTATGATAGAAGATGATCGGCCGTATTTTTGTACCCTGGGGCGACTTGCTTTGTTGAGTCGACGTCATGAAGGGTACACATTCGTCCCGCTTTGAGGATGTGGATGATGTTCATCACATTCACCTTGTTGGTTTGCGGAGAAAATTCCTTTGCCCTATAATGCTTAATGGTCTAGGCTCCTCGTTGTCTTTATTGCGTTGAGACCCCTTCTTATTGTTACCAGCGCATGACCAGACGACTTGTTTGAAGATCCAGCATTCTCTATTGGTATGATTGGCTGTCGTTCCTGGGGTACCATGAATTTGACATGGGCGGTCAAGTATGCGGTCCAGGACGGATCGGCCCAGATTGTTCTTTTTCAGCTGACCGGACTGGGAGCCGCGAGATCCGGTGTCTACTGTCGTGTCTTGGGCGTCATCATTGTTCTTGTGACACTTATGCTTGTTGTGTCGAGGTTTGTGGATGTTGTATCGTAGGTTCTACGCATTCCCCCGGGCCGGAACGTATTGGCATCGGGGTGTGGGCTTTAGGACCTCCTCCTCGAGTTGAGGTAGCAATTTGTGCTTTGGGTAACCTTTAGTGTGGCGCTCGAGTACGTATTCCTCGGCTGCCAGGACCTCAGTCCATCTATCTGTGAGCAGATCTTGATCAGCTTGGAGCTGCTACTGCTTCTTTTTCAGGCTTCTTGCAGTGGCCATAAGCCGGCGCTTGAAGCACTCCTGCTCTACGGGATCGTCAGGTACGCCGAATTCATCGTCGCCGAGGCTCACCTCGTCTTCGGAAGGAGGCATGTAGTTGTCCTCTTCCAAGTATCCGTCCGTCGCCTGTTCATCTGGGCTAATCTGCCCGTCTTCCTGTCCTGCCTGCTCGAAGGCAGGCTGATCGGGATTGTATTCATCTTTGGCACCATCCGGATTGTTTTCATTTACTGTGTCGGTATTGCTATGGCGGGGCTTAGAGCGGCGCCGATGACGCCCATGCTTTGATTGCTTCCCTAAGGGATTATCCTCTATTGCCTCATCACCATTGGTTTCTTTGGGCGTGTCCACCATATATATATCATACGAGGAGGTGGTTGTCCAGCGCCCCGTGGGCGGTGGTTCCTGTTCTTCTCCTACATCATCATCCTCACCGTCGATGTCTTCGGAGTCGAAGTCAAGTACGTCGGTCAAATCATCGATAGTGGAAATGAAGTGGGTGGTGGGTGGGTAACAAATTTCCTCGTCGTCTGCATCCCACACGAGCCGGACATAGTTCAGCCAAGAGTCTCCTGACAGAGAGAGAGACCCTAATAAATTTAGCATGTCACCGGAGGGCGAGTGCTGACAGATATCTGCAGCGGTGAACTCGATTACCGGAGCCCAATCGGGTTCGACGGGCCCGGGTGCGTAAGGTCAGGAACCTACAGCCGGACACAAGTCTGGGGGTCCGGTGACACAGACTTCCTTAGAGGTCGAGTCTGTGTTTGGCTCTACCGCTGATGAGTACGTGGCCTCCGGAGCGGGGTCCATCCACCCATCCTCGGACGACACGATCTACCCCGGATTTAGGTCCGGAGCTACTGCAGGTGCGATATCTCGGATATTGTCTGACAGCAGATCTAAGCCGTGTTCGTCGTGACTATTCGACGCTCCTGGCGTAGGCCTGAATCCGTCGAAGATCAAGTCTCCGAGGATATCGTCCGTGTAGTTCGAGTTTCCGAACCTGACCTGATGGCGAGGGGCGTAGCTGTCGATCTGCTCCAGATGGCCAAGCGAATTGGCCCGCAGTGTGAAGCCGCCGAACACGAAGATCTGTCCGGGGAGAAAATTCTTACCCTGGACCGTGTTGTTCTTGATGATTGATGGGGCCATCGAGCCTTTCTGTGATGATACAGAGGAACTCTCAATGAAAGCACCAATGTTGGTGTCAAAACTGGCGGATCTCGGGTAGGGGGTCCCGAACTGTGCGTCTAAGGCTAATGGTAACAGGAGGCAGGGGACACTATGTTTTACCCAGGTTCGGGCCCTTTCGATGGAGGTAATACCCTACTTCCTGCTTGATTGATCTTGATGATATGAGTATTAAAAGAGTTGATCTACCACGAGATCGTAGAGGCTAAACCCTAGAAGCTAGCCTATGGTATGATTGTTGTTGTCCTACGGAGTAAACCCTCCGGTTTATATAGACACCGGAGGAGACTAGGGTTACACAGAGTCGGTTACAAAGAAGGAGATCTAACATCCTAATCGCATGGCTTGCCTTCCACGCAAAGGAGAGTCCCATCTGGGCACGGGACGAAGTCTTGAGTCTTGCATCTTGATAGTCCAACAGTCTGGCCAAACCATATAGTCCGGCTGTCCGGATACCCCCTTATCCAGGACTCCCTCACCCTCCTTTGCAGTCCGGCTAGTAGCTCTTCTCGTCAGAGTTTGTCTTCAGGGGATCTTCTTTCGGAGATGATGGAGAGTGAAACCCCACCTGCCTCCCCGCCCCAGGGGGCGGGCGACCCTGAGGTGTTGTCACGGAGGAGTCCGGATCTGTCGAGACCATAAGCTAATACTTCGACCACCCTGAGCCCGGAGTGTTCGGCTCCCACAGGGGGTAATAGGAAGGGCCCAGGATAGTTCGGCGCCCATTCAGACACACTGACGGGCCTTCTGGAGCAAGCTGCTTTATCGGAGGATCACCGTACGTTGATGGGTACGGTTTTTGAGAGGATTTCATCCGCCACAAGTGGGTTGAATGAAGCTTTTGTGAGCCTGCTCAAATCCTTTGAGGTACGTAATGAAATATGTAATTTTTTTGGTTGTACTTCACGCACTGGGTGTGTTCCGTATAGATAGTAGCCCCTGAGACTCTGGTTGCCAGCCCTAGGCGGCAAACGGAGCACACTCTTAAGTAATGATCGCACTGCATTCATGCGCAGGTGGCTAAGGGGCCGGCGACAGACCGGACCACTGATTTCACCGAACTGAGGCTACAGATTGATGTGGTGGAAGCCGACATCACGCTTGTAAACAAGTGGCTTGATGAGTCACACAGTATGTGCTCTTTTTTCTTTTATTTATTTTAGGAAATATTAAGAGGAGGAGCATATTGATAATATGCTTTTGGCTGCAGACGGAGCTGCTACCGTGGAGGCCCTGAGGGTGGAGCTTTCCCTAGCCAAGGAACAAGCCCGGGCTAGTAATGCGGCTGCCCTGAAGGTGGCCGAAGATTTGAGAGCCGAATAGGCTGCTCATCGCCGAAGCAAAGATAAAATAGCCGAGATGGCTGTGGAGCTGAAGAACATCGCCGACCGGTATGAGCTCCTTGAAAAGGAGAAACAGGCGAATTCGGCTGAACTGAAGAAATCCCTTGATGCGGCCAAGGAGATGCGTTCTGAAATTAGAGACGCGCGGGAGGAGCTTTGACAGGCCGGAGAAATCGCAGCTGGAAGCCCCTATTTGTTGCGGATGAAGTTCTTGGATCCGAAGTACGCTCCTTTGGATCGGCTTTGGAGTGCTGCAGATGCGTATGCGTATTTGGCAAAAAGTACGGCTGATGCGACCAAGTTATTCAAGGATCATAAAGATAATGAAATAGAAAGGTTGTTCTGGTCGCTATTTAGTGCTCCAACGTGCTCGTTTCCATTGAGTGAGAGGATGGCCGCTATTGCCGAGCTCCATAGGTTGTCCGATCTAGCAATGAGGTCTGTAACAGACCATCTATGGCCGAGGGACCAAGGCCGGATAGTTATTTTGGTTTAGTGCAACAATTATTTGGCGTCGTATCGCGAATCGATGCCATGAAGAGGTCGGCATGCATAGAGGATGCGCAGATGGCTCTTGCCCATGTTAAGACATATTGGGTGGATATGGAGGCCACCGGCGTTGCAACCTAGAGTTTGGCAGGAAGCCAGGACCAAGTCGAGCACAATTTTGAGCAGGTCACAGAAGGTGCCCATTTAATAGAGGCTTAGTGCTCGAAGAATGTCATGTTCGAGTGACAAGTCATTCAATTGTAAAAACAATTCTATTTTGATTATAAAGGCTATGTTTATACTTTCGCCCGAAAGTTTTATAGTGCCTCCTGTGCGGCCGTTTTTCAGTATGTATATATCCTAAAAGTTAGCGGTCGTTGGCTTTAGCCCCCACGCATATAATGCGGGGGTGTTCGCGAAAATGTTTGTAATCACACTTGATCCAACGTCTTGGTCCATTAAGGAGGTGATCGCACGTCGAACTAGGCAAATGGACTATATAGCTTTAACACTTTCACTTAGCCATAGGAGTAAGACGGTGGGGCTACTATATAGCCCCTGGTACCTTTGCGTGCATCCGGATACGGGCGCGTATGTACATGACCGTGAAACGGTCCTTCGTTAATGCGAAGGGACCCCGAAGATTCCGATTAGAGCTCGAGTGGTTGACCAGTCTCTCGCTATATCATGACAGTCAGTTTTCGGCTTTCTCTACTGAGGTGCTCATCTGGAGTAACCAGGGCACAATCGCAGTAGTTCTCCTTTGGCTGCCTTAGCTGATATAACGGAACGTAAGGCAGCAAACCCAGGAGTCGGGCAAACCCAACATTTGACCAAAGACATGATTCGGAGCTGATGCATATAAGGCCAAACTCGTCACGCCGAACACTCCCGAAGGTATTCGGACTTTATAACATATACTGGGCTGAATAGCACCCTTGATTATGAACACTGTATTTCCAGGTACGTGCATTAATCTGTAGTGGCGAAATGCCAATAATGCCAGTATCTCCTGTGGGTGTATTGGATACCCATGGGATGTCAAGCAACAAGAGGCGGTAAAAAAGGTTTACACAAGGGCTTAATCTAAAGAGAAACCTTTGAGCAGGGCCCTGCTGCACGTCCACACCTCTGTCACCGTTGTGCCGTGTCCTAGAAGGGTGTCACACGAATGGTGCCTGTAAAGAGGAAAACTCGCATAAAAGAGTATGGCATAAGCGTGGGAAAACTTGGTTTATCCTCAATGGATAGCGGAAATGTGAGACATTGGCCTGTTAGTAAGGTCCAGCCGAATTGTGGGCTTTATTACATTTTTTCAGCCCTTGGTTCCCTCTATGTGGGGAATATGTATAGCACCCAGCTCAGGTTTATCTGGGCTGTTACTGACGATGGTGCGCCGGACTCATCTAACCGTGTCCGTGGTCTTAACGACCGATCATGTGGTCTGATAGGAGAGGCCGCTTAGTGTCCGGCTGCTAGAGCCGCCACATACTCTTCCGCACGTAGGGAACGCTCTGTGTTTCCGCTAACAGTGATGACGCCATGTGGACCGGGCATCTTGAGTTTAAGGTAGGCATAGTGCAGTACTGCATTGCAGCGAGCGAAGGCCGTTCTACCGAGTAATGCATGATAACCGCTTCGGAAGGGAGCGATGTCGAAGAGTAATTTTTCGATTCTGAAGTTGTCGGGAGAACCGAATGTCACCTCTAATACGAGGGAGCCCTTGCAGCGGGCCTCAATGCCTGGTATCACTCCTTTAAAGGTGGTGTTACTTTGGCTGATTCTGGATGGGTCTATCCCCATCTTGCGGACAGTGTCCTGATATATCAGATTAAGACTACTGCCGCTGTCCATGAGGACGCGAGTAAGATGGTATCCATCAATTATTGGGTCGAGCGCCAAGGCAGCCGATCCTCCATGCCGGATACTAGTTGGGTGGTCCCTGTGATCGAAGGTGATCGGGCAGGCCGACCAGGGGTTGAATTTGGGGGTGACGGGTTCTACAGCGTGTACGTCTCTGAGCGCGTTTGCGCCTTCTCTTTGGTATGTGAGTCGCGTAGATCATGTTTACTATTTTGACTTCTGGTGGGAATTTTTTCTGTCCCCTAGTGTTTGGCTGGCGAGGCTCATCCTCGTCTTCACTTGGTGTTTCTCCTCCCTTATGTTCGGCATTTAGTTTGTCGGCCTGCTTGAAGACCCAGCATCCTTTGTGAGTGTGATTCGCAGGTTTTTCGGGGGTGCCATGAATTTGGCACAATCTGTCCAGGACTTTGTTCAGCCCGAACGGTCCTTCTTTGCTACCTTTAAATGGCTTGTTTTGCTGACCGGGTCGAGAGCCCCTGAATCCAGCATTGACCGCCATGTTGTCCGGACTGTCTTCCTTGTTTTGATGCTTGTTCTTATTGCGTCGTGGCTTCCCGTTGCCATCCCTAATTTTGGATGTGCCCAGGTCATTGGTGCCTCTACGGGCCAACCAGTTGTCCTCACCCGCGCAGAAGTGGGTCATAAGGCTTGTTAAGGCTGCCATTGTCCTTGGCTTTTCTTGGCAGAGGTGTCTGGCGAGCCACTTGTCTCGGATACTGTGCTTGAAGGCCGCTAGAGCTTTGGCATCCGGACAGTCGACAATTTGATTCTTCTTGGTGAGGAATTTGTTCCAAAGCTTATGGGATAACTCTCCGGGCTGTTGTATTATGTGACTTAAATCGTCTGCGTCAGGAGGTCGGACATAGGTCCCTTGAAAATTGGCCCTGAAAGCGTCCTCAAGTTCCTCCCAACTTCCGATTGAGTTTTCGGGGAGGCTTTGCAACCAGTGTCGAGCTGGTCCTTTCAACTTGAGGGGTAGATATTTGATGGCGTGGAGGCCATCCCCACGAGCCATGTGGATATGAAGGATAAAATCCTCAATCCAAACCCCAGGGTCCGTAGTTCCGTCGTATGCCTCTATGCTCACGGATTTGAATCCCTGTGGAAATTCCTGATCCAGTACCTCGTCAGTGAAGCACAAAGGGTGTGCCGCCCCTCTGTATCTGGAAGTGTCGTGGCATGCCGTCAACTGGTGTTGTGTCCGATGTTGATTCCGAACTGGTACGCGATCAATGTGATCGTCTTGGTGACCATGATCCCACGCCGGAGCATGTCCTCTAGATCCGTAGATGGACCTGCTCGCGCCGGCCTTTTTGTAGTGGTGCTTAGGCGAAGCCCTGCTAGGTAGCATCATCAACACCATCATCATCCCATCGTGTAGACGAACTCTCCCGCAAAGCTCTGCTGGATCGGAGTTCGTGGGATGTTGTCGGTGTCAAAACCGGCGGATCTCGGGTAGGGGGTCCCGAACTATGTGTCTAGGCGGATGGTAATAAGAGACAAGGGACACGATGTTTTTATCCAGGTTTGGGCCCTCTCGATGGAGGTAAAACCCTACTCCTGCTTGATTAATATTGATGATATGGGTAGTACAAGAGTAGATCTACCACGAGATCAGAGAGGCTAAACCCTAGAAGCTAGCCTATGGTATGATTGTTGTTCGTCCTACGGACTAAAACCCTCCGGTTTATATAGGCACTGAAGAGGGTTAGGGTTACACAGAGTCGGTTACAATGGTAGGAGATCTACATATCCGTATCGCCAAGCTTGCCTTCCACGCCAAGGAAAGTCCCATCTGGACACATGACGAAGTCTTCAATCTTGTATCTTCATAGTCCAGGAGTCCGGCCAAAGGTGATAGTTCGGCTATCCGGACACCCCCTAATCTAGGACTCCCTCGGTAGCCCCTGTACCAGGCTTCAATGATTACGAGTCCGGCGCGCATATTGTCTTAGGCATTGCAAGGCGGGTTCCTCCTCCGAATACTTCATAAAAGATTTTGAACACAAGGATAGTGTCTGGCTCTGCAAAATAAGTTCCACATACCACCGTAGAGAGAATAATATTTACACAGATTCAATCTGCTGACGTATTCTGTGGCATGACATCACACCACGGCCAAGCCTTTATTTGAATCGTTTTTACTGTCCCACCTCAGCATGTTTAGCGAGGCAGTTTCCTTGGCACGTCTTGTCAAAGCAGAGATCATGTCCCCTTATTCCGGGATTCTCATCAATACAGGCGTGGGTAACCCAACCGCGCCATTGATTACGGCGCTCGGGAGATAAGCAAGATTTACCAGGCTGGTGGGGACGCATAGCTTCGTCCGCCCATATAAGGGGATAAGGATCCACCTTTCTACCTACGCCTTCTTCCTCCTTTGCTCATCCATTTCCGCGCACTCGAGCTCCAGCCCTCAAGTCCGCTCATCCCACCTCAACCTTCTCCAGCCATGTCCAGAGCGAGAGGCAAGTGGATGGCATCCTCCGTCATGGAGGGGCACATCAAAAAGCTGCGAAAGGCCGGATACTTGTCCAACGACATCGCGCATTGGCTCCCCGACAAGGGGCAGCTCATCCCCACCCCCAGGCCCCATGAGAGGGTGGTGTTCCTCACCCACTTTCTCCGCGGACTAGGTTTTCCACTTCACCCATTTTTTCGAGGGCTCATGTTCTACTACGGCCTGGATTTCCACGATCTGGCCCCGAATTTCATCCTCAACATCTCTGCGTTGATCGCCGTGTGCGAGGCCTTCCTCTGCATCCAGCCCCACTTCAGCTTATGGCTGAAGACCTTCAATGTCAAGCCGAAGGTAGTGGGCGGCCGCCAAGCGGAGTGCGGAGGTGCCATGGTGGGCAAGATGACCAACGTCCTATGGCTCGAGGGCTCCTTCGTGGAGATCATAAAGGGGTGGCAATCGGGGTGGTTCTACATCACCGAGCCGCGCGACCCTAAATGGGCAGCGGCCCCCGAATTCCGATCCGGCTTCCCTACACGGCTCACCTCCTGGAAAGAGACAGGCTTGACATGGGGTAATTCGGAAGAGCTGACCGGACTTCAAACCTGCGTCCAAACCCTGGTGAACAAGAAGCTCAAGCTTGTCAACATGGTCCAGGTCATGCTCATCCACCGGATCCTCCCGTGCCAACAACGAGCCTTCAGCTTGTGGGAGTTTGATCCGGCACAGCACCAAACCTTGAGCAGGCTCTTTGACACTACGTACGAAGATGCCTGGAAGGTGTTGTTCAAGGGCGTCGAGGCTCCCGCATCCGCTACCGAAGATCGCGGATTCAGCTCGCAGCGTCAAGCCAGCGAGGTAAGCTACTTTACCCTTTACGGGACTCTTGTTTTCCATAGTTTGACTCTATGAGGGATCTAAACTCCCTTGCCTTTGACAGGATTGGCAGAAGACGTCCGGGCAGATTGCTTGTCCGGCTCTCTTGCCAGAAGACCCAGTAGACGCCCGATTGACAGGGCTACTGGTTCCGGCACCTCACGTGGTGCCGGAGAAGAAGGCCAAGAAGAAGGCCACGGGAACTCGAAGGAGTTCCCGGCACCATGTGTTGTCGGACTCATCGTCCGATGACTCCGAGGCGGACTCCTCCCACGAAGATGAGGAGGAGGAAAAAGAGGCCTCTCCCCCAGCGGGGGGAGAGAAGAAAAGGAAGGTCGCCCCAACTGGGGAGGCCGGAGGGTCCAAGAAGGGCAGGACCCCCCCCTCTGGACTACTCCACCAATGCCGACAACGGCAAGGAGGAGTGGCCACCGCGGGCTAAGCCCCTGGCAAAATCGTAAGTGTCCGGATACCAGAACAACTCATGGCATTTCACTTGTCGCACAGAATCTCCTAACGCCGAATATAACCCTGCAGCCCGCCCAAGGACGGGCTCGACGCTTCAACGAGCGGCTCTCTCGATTCGTCGGACGTGAATAGCACCTCACTTCCGGCTGCCTCCTCTCCTCGCGCTGCGGATGACGCCAAGGTGGGGTCCCAAAAGGGGCCCAGCCTGGAGGGGGCGGACTAGGAGGCGCCGCAAGGCAACCTCCCGGACTCCAGGCGCAAGGGGGATAAAACCCCAAAGGGCTCTAAGTCCGGCCCTGGGCCGGACTCCACACCGGAACCTTTAGTGGTTCCGAAGTCCAGCAGGCGGCCCATTCGTAAGAAGGGCGAGATTGCGACACCGGTGACCTCTGTCCAACCGGAGGCACCGGATAATTTGCTGGAGGCGCTTAACGGCGCCTCCATCGACGAGGAGCATCGCACTGTTATGAGTGTGGTGATCCAGAAAGTTCAGTCCGCCAAAAGCGGGCTGACTGAAGTCTGTGCCAACCTTCTAACAGGCTTTGAGGCAAGTATTTAAGATATGTAAAAATGTTACCACATAGATAGTAGCCCCTGATGCTCAGTTTGGTGTTCGGAAAGAAAAGCCGGACTGAGGATCTAAAAAGATATACGTAGGAGTCTAACATAAAAATGTCAATATGGGAATGCAGGTCGCGCTGCTGACCTCTGCCGCACTGACTACGGAGGTTGATGCATTGAAGCAGAGCCTCGAGCGGTCCGAGAACGAGCTCGGCCTTACCAAGAAGCAGCTCGAGGACAAAGAAGGTAGGTAGTACCTTATGTAAGTGTATATAAAAATACCTAGTTGCAAATAGTGACAGGACCAACGTAAATGTGACAGGGGCCACAACCGAGGTGGCGACCCTGAAGGAAGCGCTGTCCAGGGCCGAAGATAATGCGGCCATGGAGCGCACCGAGCGAGAGAAACAAGAGGCGCGGGTGGCGGAGGTGCGGCAAGAGCTCAATGCTCTCGTGAAAAAACACGAGGGTTTAGAGCTTGACTCAAAGACGTGAGAGTCTGAGCTTGCCTCGGCACTTGAAAGTGCCAAATCTGCCAAGGCCGAAGCCCAAAAATCCCTCCAGGAGATTGAGGCAATGAAAAAGATAGCGGCCGGTAAGGCATTCTTTATGCAAAGCAAGCATGTGAAAGTGAATTACGTGTTACTTACCCGAATCCGGAGCTCTCCAGGAGCATTCGCAGATCTGCCCCGCAGTGTGTCCGACGCTGCCGCATTCTACCGAGACGAAGAAGGGAGCTCGACGAAGAAGGTGTTCTGGTCCCAGTATGCTGAGGCCGGACACCCGGTGCCCTTGAGCGACCAGCTGAAGCAGCTGGTCTAACTCCATAAGGTAGCCGAACAGGCCATGAAGGGCCTTATAGGCTGGCTGTGGCCTGGGGAGGTCCTGCCTGAGAGCTACTTCGGGCTGGTGAGGCGGCTGGTGGATGCCTGTCCCTGGCTTGAAGTCGTCAAGCGCTCCGTCTGCATCGAAGGTGCCCGTAGGGCCCTTGCCCGTGCTAAAGTGCACTAGGGCAAGATGGACGCTGAGAAGCTTGTGACGGACAGACCACCGTCGGGAAAGGAGTATCACAAGCCCGAGATGTATTATGAGGGCGTCCTGAAGGGTGCCCGTCTTATAGCGGGTGAATGCTCCAAAGATGTAATTTTTGAGTAAACTTGCATTTGTTATCCTCTACGCTGAAAACTTGTTCATATGCGCTAAGCAAAGCTTGTGAATTTAAAATATTACCTTCTGTGTGGCCGTGTATTAAATTTGAGAGATGGAGAGTCGTCGGCTTCTACCCCCATGCCACGAGTGCTGGGGTGTTCGGGATAAACTTGAGCGCTCTTTTTCCCATTCTTGGGTCCTTCGAGGGAGGCGCTCAACGCAACAAACGAGGCAACCGAACTATAATGCTTGAACACTCTCACTTAGCCATAGAATTCTATAATTTTAAATTTCGGCGAAGCCCCTGGTATTCGGAAGACCGAATTTGGGGCGCTATCCACGCCTGGGCCGGACAAAGCCGACTCTTCGCTCTAAGCGGCATAAGTCTTTAGGGACTCGAAAACCTCTCGAACAGCGACCGGCTCTCGCCCTATCATGATGGTTAGTTTTAGCTTTCTCCACTGAGGTGCTTAACCCAGCTCAACCGGGGCACAATCGCAGTGGTTCTCCCAACGCTACCTTAGCCGATATAATGGAACATAAGGTACCAAAACATGGGAGCTGGGCAAACCCAACTATTGACCCAAGACATGATTCGGAGCCGATGCATATAATGCTATAAGTTCAGGGTGCCGAACTTGTGGAAGTGTTCGGACTTATCACACCATATTTTGGGGTACTTAAGCCCCTGGTGTATTTGGCCGTACCGAAGTGTACGGGTGCACCATGTCATAAGTGAACAAATATAGATAAAAAAAGGAATGCAATAATAAGCAGGAGCTATGGGAGCGTTCGGAATCCCTCCACTCCCGAGTCAGCTCGCGGAGCCGGCGGAGCTGCAGGCTGAAAAGGTGGAGCTAGGATATACGCGCTCCGCAGATCCGCGGAGCTGGCGGAAGGCCGAACAGGCCCTATGTATTGTTTATTTAAAAAGGCTGCGGTAAAAGCAAAACGATACAAATAGTGCGATGAGCAATGGTCGGGACTATTTGACATGTCCCCCTTCAGGGGCGAGCTGCGGAATGATATGTGAAACAAGTATACTGCTCGTTATAGAGACCACCTGGACACTCGACGTAGCTTTCTGCTTCCCTGGCTGTTGCGTCGTGTGTTTGGCGATTCTACTGCCGGACAGGGCTTCTTGAGAAAGGAGTCCTGAAAGTAAGAGGAAAAAAAGAATGACACAGTCGGCAGCCCCTGGTGCGGTTGACCCGCCTTCTGGGCCTGCCGTGGTCATGCCCCTCCCCCTATGCCCATGGTATTTCCAGAGCGTAAGTATGTACGCGTAGTACTGGTTTCGCAATTTCGCGAGGGCTGGGGTTGGGGCCGCATTGCTACGCGTGCTCGGGACGTGCCAGGCGGTCTTGTTGTAGGTTACTCCGGGCGCGCTTGACGGTGTCCGGACGCTTAATAGCCGGACTCGAGGATTGCCTTGAGAGGTTGCTTTGTACTTCTGCCGTGAGGGCTGTCGTATGCTCCTCCGTTCGGAGAGAGCGTTCGGTGTTTCCGTTGACCGTAATGACTCCTCGAGGGCCTGGCATCTTGAGCTTGAGGTATGCATAGTGCGGCACCGCATTGAACTTTGCAAATGTGGTTCGTCCGAGAAGTGCGTGATAGCCGCTGCGGAACGGGACTATGTCGAAGATTAACTCCTCGCTTCGGAAGTTATCCGGGGATCCGAAGACCACTTCAAGTGTAACTGAGCCTGTACAATTGGCCTTTACACCTGGTATGACACCTTTAAAGGTCGTCTTTGTGGAATTAACCCTTGAGGGTTCTATGCCCATTTTGCGCACTGTATCCTGATAAAGCAGGTTCAGGTTGCTCCCGCCGTCCATCAAGACTCTAGTGAGGTGAAATCCGTCAATGATTGGGTCTAAAACCAATGCGGCGAATCCGCCATGGCGGATGCTAGTGGGGTGGTCCCTTCGATCAAAAGTGATCGGGCAGGAGGACCACGGATTGAACTTTGGGGCGACTGGCTCCATCGCATATACGTCCCTTAGTGCATGCTTCCGCTCCCTTTTGGGTATGTGGGTTGCGTATATCATGTTCACCGTCCGCACTTGTAGGGGGAAGCCCTTCTGTCCTCTATTGTTTGGCGGCCGGGGCTGCTCCTCGTCGTCGCTATGAAGCCCCTTGTCATTGTTTTCGGTATTTAACTTGCCTGCCTGCTTGAACACCCAACAATCCCTGTTGGTGTGGTTGGCTAGTTTTTCAGGGGTGCCGTCTATCTGGCACGAGCGATCGAGTATTCGGTCCAAATTGGACGGGCCCATAGTATTTCTTTTGAATGGCTTTTTCTGCTGATCGGGTTTAGAGCCTCTGAATCCGGCATTGACTGCCGTATCCTCAGTATTATCGCTGTTAATGCGGCGCTTGTGCTTGTTGCGACGCGACCTGCCGTTGCTGTCCTTGGTATCCGAATTACCAGGGCTCTTGGTCATGTTGTTACTACGAGCTAGCCAGCTGTCCTCTCCCGCGCAAAAGCGGGTCATGAGTGTTGTGAGGGCTGCCATGGATTTCGGCTTTTCCTGTCCTAGGTGTCGGGCGAGCCACTCGTCGCGGATGTTATGTTTGAAGGCTGCAAGGGCCTCTGCATCCGGACAGTCGACGATTTGATTTTTCTTGGTTAGGAACCGTGTCCAGAATTGTCTGGCCGATTCCTCTGGCTGCTGAATTATGTGGCCTAGGTCATCGGCGTCTGCTGGTCGCACATAAGTTCCCTAGAAGTTGTCGAGGAACGCGGCTTCCAGGTCTTCCCAACAACCAATTGATTCCGCTGGCAAGTTGTTAAGCCAATGCTGAGCTGGTCCTTTAAGCCTGAGTGGGAGGTATTTGATGGCGTGTAGATCATCACCGCGGGCCATGTGGATATGAAGGTGGTAGTCCTCGATCCATACCGTAGGATCTGTTGTGCCATCGTATGATTCGATGTTTACGGGTTTGAAACCCTCGGGGATTTGATGATCCATTACTTCATTTGTGAAGCATAGTGGGTGTGCGGCGCCCCTATACTGTGCTATATCACGACATAGCTCAAATGAGCTTTGTCTGCTGTGTTCGGCTCGGCCAGATTTGCTGTATCCGGCATGACGGTTATCGTCACGTGTAGTGGGGCGCCCACGCGATCCGTAGACCGATCTTGTTTACCTTGCCTTGTCCTCCAATATATCTCGCAGGTCTGGCGCATTTCCCCATGCCTTGGTACTTTTTGAGCGACGCCGGGGTGTGGCTTGAGTGGAGGGCCGAGAGGCCTCTCTGTCACGGCCACGAGGTGGCCGGTCGGCTGCATCATGCGCTGGTGATATAGGTTTGGGTGCTTCCTCCTCTAATCGGCGTAGCAGCCTGCATTTTGGGTAGCTCTTGGAGGGGCGTTCGAGTTCATACTCTTCGGCCGCAAGGACTTCAGTCCATCTGTCAGCTAGCAAGTCTTGGTCCGCTCTAAGTTGTTGCTGCTTTTTCTTGAGGCTGCTTGTCGTGGCCATAAGCCTGTGTTTGAAACGCTCCTGTTCGACGGGATCCACAGGCACGACAAATTCGTTGTTGTCGAGGCTTGCCTCGTCTTCGGAGGGAGGCATGTAATTACCGTCCTCTATCTCTTTGTCTACCGCTCTCTCATGAGGGATGGCTTGTCCATCCTCCTGCGCTGAATCCTGCTAGAGGGGGTTGTCTTCGGCACTTTATGGGGTGTTATTGTCTCCCGTGTCGGAATCACTGTTTTTGCTGTGGTGGGATTCAGAGCAGCGCCGCTGACGCCGGCGATTAGGCTGTTTCTTGGAGGGGTCATCCTCCGTTGCTCCATCGCCATTCCCATCTTTTGGGGTGTCAACCATGTATATGTCGTATGATGAGGTGGCCTTCCAGTGCCCTGTAGGCGCTGGTTCTTGGTCGTCTCCTGCATCGTCGTCCATACCGTCGATGTCTTCGGAGTCGAAGTCGAGCATGTCGGTTAAATCATCGATAGTGGCTACGAAGTGGGTGGTGGGTGGGATTTGAATTTCTTCGTCGTCCGCATCCCAACCTTCCTGACCATAATCCGGCCAGGGCTCTCCTGATAAAGAGAGAGACTTTAGTGAATTTAGGATGTCGCCAAAGGGCGAGTGCTGAAAGATGTCCGCGGCAGTGAACTCCATGATCGGCGCCCAATCGGGTTTGATTGGCAGGGGCGCGGAAGGTTCGGAGTCTGGAGAGGGGTCCGGCACCTTAGAGTCGCGAGCTTCGCAAAGGACAGGGTTGGTGTTCGGCTCAATCGCCATAGAGATAGTAGCCCCCGAGGCGGTGTCCAGCCACCCGTCCTCGATCGGCGCAGTCGGCTCTGAGCTAAGGGTCGGAGCGGACACTTGTGCGGCCTCCAGGGCACTGTCCGGCGGCAGAGCTAGATCATGCCCATCGTGACAGTGCGGCGCACTTGGCTGTGGCTCGAACCCGTCGAAGATCAAGTCTTCGCGGACGTGATCCGTATAGTTCAAACTTCCAAGTCTGACCAGATGGCCAGGGGCGTAGCTTTCAATCTGCTCCAGATGGCCAAGCGAATTGGCCCGTAGTGCAAAGCCGCCGAATACGAAGATCTGTCCGGGGAGAAAAGTCTCACCCTGGACCGCATCGTTGTTGATGATCGGAGGAGCCATTGGGCCTAAAGAAGACAACATAGAGGAACTCTCAATGAAAGCACCAATGTCAGTGTCAAAACCGGCGGATCTCGGGTAGGGGGTCCCGAATTGTGCGTCTAGGCGGATGGTAACAGGAGACAAGGGACACGATGTTTTTATCCATGTTCGGGCCCTCTCGATGGAGGTAAAACCCTACTCTTGCTTGATTAATATTGATGATATGGGTAGTACAAGAGTAGATCTACCATGAGATCAGAGAGGCTAAACCCTAGAAGCTAGCCTATGGTATGATTGTTGTTCGTCCTATGGACTAAAACCCTCCAATTTATATAGGCAGCGAAGAGGGTTAGGGTTACACAGAGTCGGTTACAATGGTAGGAGACCTACATATCCGTATCGCCAAGCTTGCCTTCCACGCCAAGGAAAGTCCCATTTGGACATGGGACGAAGTCTTCAATCTTGTATCTTCATAGTCCAGGAGTCCGGCCAAAGGTGATAGTTCGGCTATCCGAACACCCCCTAATCCAGGACTCCCTCAGACGTCATCTTGTTGAACGTGTGCTGAACTCAGAGGTGTCATATGTTCGGTATTTGATCGGTCGGATCATGAAGACGTACGACTACATCAACCGCGTTGTGCTAACGTTTTCGCTTTCGGTCTAGAGGGTACGTGGACAACACTCTCCCCTCTCGTTGCTATGCATCACCATGATCTTGCGTGTGCGTAGGAATTTTTTTGAAATTACTATGTTCCCCAACAATTTTGTTGTCCGATTTGCGAAGGCGCACTCATTAACAATCAACAAAGCCATTTTGGAACAAGTGCTGTCAGTTACAATCAGAAACACAAGTATTATTGAAACCATGGGCGTTCTATTTACCATTTACGTGCCGTCACGCGTCCCTTTTTTTATTAGCTAGGAGGGGCCATGCAGGGTAGCTATTTGAGTACGAGAGACATGCAATCAGACCCCTGCGCATTCTTATCGGGAGGAGAGCCCATTGACCTCCATCTACCGTCCACCTCTCTCCCAAGGTCTCCATTAATGGCACCCGAGCCTCTGTTTAATGGCGTGGCTATGTCTCACTCGACTGAGATTTAAGAGAGAAAAAAGAAAATCTGAAAGCACGGATCTTGATGTAAGATCCGACGGACCAATATAGCATCTACTGCAACTTATAGCAAGACTGATGAATATATAAGGACGACGCCAGTGGATAATAATTGTCTTACATAATTAGGAAGATAATTAAAAAAGCCACATGCGGCTACGTGCGAAATACACAAGGGCAAAAGAAGAAGGAAGACAACGATCTGGCTCGCTGATCTCTACTTTCTTGATGTGTTGCTGCAGGCCGCGGGAAGTAGTCTCCGCAGCAAGCGGCAATGAGATCTTTCGTGTCCTCAAGACGTTGCTTGAGAGCATCCACGGATTCCTCCACCAGCCTTTGGTGCTCGATACGGAGCATGTCATTCTCGTCCATAAGTTTCTTGACGATGACGCTGGTCCTCTTCAACTAGGCACTGGTCTCCTCCTGCTGGTCTACACTTAGGACGATCTTCGCCCTCAGGAGGTCGCGCTTGGCCCGAAGCCTCTCATTGCCCTCCCCTAGTTGTCGGATGACGCCGATAGCCTGTTCAAACGAGGCTTTCATGTCGTCCTGCAACCTCGCCCAGCCAGAGATCGGATCCATCTAGCTACGGACGATCGCATGCATACGCCTGTAAGAGTCGTCGCCTGCCCGCAAGACATTTTCCCAGGCCGCCGCGGCACAGCGGGACACCTCTGCTGCATTCCCAACGTGGCGGGACATCTCTGCTGCTTCCGCGGCGCGGCCGGACCAGTCTGCTGCATCGATGATGCGGCGGGACCTTCGTGCTGCTTTGGCGGCGCGGCAGGACCTTTGTGCTGCTACTTCCGTGCGGCAGGACATGTGGCTGCTTTCGCGGCAACGTGGGACATCTCTCGTGCTTCCACTTCCATGCTTGCCTCTCCCTCGTGGTAATCTCTCAACCTAGAACTCACGCTGGCCATGGCAGACGCAAGGGAAGGATGCTGAATGACTTGTTTGTTTTGTGGATGAGGAGTTGAGGAGGAATGTGCAGTCATCTTGGCATAGTGGTATTTATAACCGAGTACTAATACGCTCCTAAGTGGGAAACCATTTAGGTTGTGATCGGTGTGAACAGGTTTGCAATTAAATATAGTGTGGTAGTAGTAGTAATTTGGAATGTGACGAGACGCAAGCTCAAAATTTATTGACGGTTCTAGTTTCAAAGTGCGGCACTATTCTCGGATGGCGTAACGTGGGCATGGGTTCTCGGTCATGGTGTAGCATATGCCATGGTAGTTCTTTTTCTACTGTTGTGTATGTGCAATAACTAGCACCGTCGGATACATATCTTACAGTTATTGGGGCGTTTGACAGGAATAGCCGCGTGGCGAGCTATAGACTAGTATTTTTTTCCAGACGCATTAAACCTATCTCTCGGGACTTCTCGCATGCACCATCTCTAGCTCCCTAGGTCGATGCCACCCACATACACATGTACTTTGAGTTTAGTATGTTATACAGGAAGAGAAGAGGTGCACACACGCACTCATCCTCTCTCACACACGCATCTGTAGCTACGAATTGTAGTGTTCTCAACCATCTGATTCACTCTATCATAGGATTCACGTTGCTCCTTGGCCTTGAGATTGATAAGTTTAAAACGCGGAGGCTAAGTTGGAGGCGCGAGGTTTTGGTTAATGTGCAGGCCGCACACGGCACCAACACGACACGAGCTTCGTCTGCCTGGTGCGCAGTCCGGTGAGTTGTCCAACACAACCAAGCCTTGCTTGGTATTTGCTCCTCGACTTATGCGCAGAGAAATTAGGGTCGGAGGGAGTACTACTAGTAGTAGTACTACTTTGATGTGTCATGTCAACTTGCACAAATATGAAACACTTCGTGAACATACATCTCCTTTTATCCATTTTGATATACTTGTCATCAAAATGGATAAAAAGGGACATATCTAGAACTAAAATACGTCTACATACATCTCCTTTTATCCATTTTGATGACAAGTAGTACTTCTTACCCAAAGGAACTTTATAACCAACAGACACAAAATATCCTTTCGACTGTTGGAAATTACTAATCTGATGTCGAAGTAACTGATGCATCGCCACCAAAACCCACCATTTCTTACCCAAATGGCCCACAACTTGGCCATGTAGTGCGGCACTGGGGACACCCCGCTCTGATGCAGACGATTGACACGGTGATAGGCGCGCCGATGTCGAGCACGTCGCCGACCAAGAAAAACACGCGGTCGTCCTCCTCCGCGAACAGCAAGAGCCATGGCTCCGACAGTGGCACTTGTAGTTGGAGCACCTTGTCGTACTGGATCTTGTGCACGGGCATGGGATGCATGGTGCTGATGTGGTGGTAGAGCGCCAGCGGTGGGCCTTCGTAGCCACAGACGGGCACGGGGCATTTGCAGTGCGCGAGCGGACACATGCTCTGGTGATCCGCGAGCTTGTGGTAAGTGACGTAGAGCCCACAGCCTTCATGTGGGCACTCCACCCTCACCGACGAAAGGAAGACATCCACCACCGTGTTCCGCACGTCGAAGCCACCGTCGCGCTCGCACTTCTGGCACTGCCGCTGGTTCCCGGGGCGCTCGACACGACAGTCCGTGCAGGCCAGGTGCCCTCCCTTGCATTGCAGAAATCAATCGAACAACACATCTATCAAGAAACATGCTCCTTGCTAGATCAGCCGAACGTACGAGGTGTATTCAAACCTCATACATTGGAGGCGTCAAGGGGCGGAGGCACAAGGGGCACTGGAGTAAGGTGAGGTCCATCGAGACCATCGAGAGCTCCATCGTCGGGTCCTGTTCCGTCTGCATGATATTACCCTCCTCGTGCACAACCATCTCTCGCTTTAGGGCTGGGGCATTACAAAGCTTTACCATCACATATTTATACTGCTTCAAGGTGCATTAAATCGACACATGCAAGTATCAAAAGGAGAGTCACGGCATGCATGCATGCGTTGTAATTAATGCATCGGTAAACGCAAAGTATTGAAATATATCGAGTGCAGTGCTTTGATGTGTCGCGTCAACTCATAAAACAACAAGAAGTTTGATTATCCTCTCCCTCGCGGACTTAACTGCACCTGCCTTTGGTTGTATGACAGGTTGGCCACCCACCTGTTGGGCCCACCTGTTATACACGCAAAGGCATGAGCACTAAGTCAATGAAGTGGCGTCCCTCCCTCACCCATGAGCGTGGTGGCTGGGAGGACTAGGAGAAACTTTCGCTACATGCTCTCCCTCCCTTACGCGGTAGACATGCAGCAGTTTAATCGGTGTCAGATGGCCAGAAGCGTACTGTAGTACTCCTCCAGTGCAGTAGTACTCCATCATTGTTCGACTTCTCGAAGAGGCGAAGAGCCAAGCGCAGCACGGATGCTCGTGTGGCAGTTTCATGTTAGAGTAGTCTAGGATAGCATGTACCGTGCCTGTAAGCTTAAAATCGTTGGGGTCAGCTCCATGCTATGTGGCCGTCTTAAAGTTTTTTAAGTTAAAATAGTCTTCTGGCCCTACCTATCATCCTGGTGATTGTATTTTGCACGCTCATCTGGTCAAGACAGGAATATATATTTTAATTGTGGTGGGTAAATGTTAGAGTTTGCAGCAAATATATTGTACATTGTGGGTCTTTCAGCCAAGTTTAGAGGCAAGCATGTGGGGCCAGTGCTATGATGTGTTGCGTCAACTCATACAATGAGGACAAGCTTGATTTTACTACTACATGCTTTCTCCCTCGCCCATGCGCGCAGGTGCTCGTAGACGAGGATAGGCTTTTGCTTATAGTACTACAACAAGTTATCCCTCCCGCTCGCCGTGGACGGACAAGTAGTAGTGGATTCGATACTGTAGAAGCAGTAGTAGTAACATCATTGTTCGTCTTGTCGAAGAGGCGAAGAGCCAAGCGCAACCCTAACATAGCAGTTGCGAACCTTGGAGCATGCATATAGCCAGGCTCTTGCATGAGACAAAATTGCTATGTGAGCCCACTATTGTAGTACGTACTTGCTAGTATAGCCCTCTAAACTAGAAAGGAGTATTTCACTTTCTAGAGATTTCAACAAGTGACTAGACTACACCAAGACGGAGTACATATGGAGCAAAATGAGTGAATCTGCACCGTAAATAAATACGTAGTTCTCTCGTTTTCCTCTCCGCGGTGCACAATATTGAGTATACTGACTAGTCTCTTTTTGACACGCATTTACGTTTTTTTGACACAGTATAGACGCAAGCGCTCATATACATGCACATACACTCACCCCTATGAACGCACACACGCACACCCTACCCCTATGAGCACCTCCGAAAGACTGAGCCGGCACTATCATTTTGAAATTTACGAAGTCACCATTGGCACCTTGTCATTGTCGGGAACATCTCCTGACACGCGATACACGCGAGCGGCAGTCGCCTCCATAGGTGCTTGAATGCCAAGGAGGGAGAGGGTAGAGGTTCCCGAGACATTGAACGGCCAATGATGCATCCTCAATTACATGCAGAGGGAATTAATTGGAGAAGCAGAATAGAGCCAGCACGATGTGAATGCAACAGAGTTTGGACTCTCATATAAAGGTGCCCCACCACTCCAATCCATCTACTCCTAGTCTCTATGCAACACTGCTCACTCCAATCCAAGACCAAGTGACCAGAAGCCACAAGCACCTACAGAGGCGATGGACGAGAGCGGCAATCGACTGTGCCAAATCATCCAAGGCGCCGGCCTGCGGCCCCGCACCGTGCAGCGTTTCCAGACGGTGCTGGCGACCCCCGGCATCATAGCCCTCGCCGACGCCGGCTTCGCCTCTCGCATGGACGACATGATGGTCAACTCCATCCGCAAGTTCACCGCCGTCAAGAAGTGCGCGGACGACCTTGCCGTACTGCTCCAGCCCGCGTGCCCAGGCTCCTCATTGCCTGCCACCTTCATCGGCATCCATGGTGACAAACTCTTTCAAGCCCTGGTGGCCCTACAGGTGCCGGAGGTCGTGACGAAGAATGTGCACCTCGAGGCCGCGCTCGCCGCGCAGCGCCTCGCCATGCAAGAATCCGTCGACTTGCACATCCACATCTACGAGAAAATCGTCTGCATAGGCCACTACGAGGCAAGTGAGGACAGAAAAACGTTGGCCTTCTTCCAGCGGCTGGAATCTTTGGACGCCATTGTTCAGAAGCACGTCGACCTGGCCACGAAAGTCGCTGCTACTTAGGCGTTGTTCGGTGGGCCGGCGCCCTGAGTCGAGGAGGTGGACATCGTTGATGGATGCATCTCTTCTTCTCGCCTCCTGTAACCAGCAGTGCATCGCCTTGTGGCCTTAATGTTTTATTAGTATAGTACTCCCTTTGTTCCCAAATATAAGTATTTCTAAAGATTCCAGCAAGTGACTACTACATACGGAGTAAAATGAGTGAATCTACACTCTAAAATATGTCTACATACATTCTATGTTGTATTCCATTTAAAATAGTATCTAAAAAGGCTTATATTTAGGAACGGAGGGAGTATATGGCATTTTTATTCCAGTAGTAATGTTTCCACTGTGAGGTGGGGCCGTAGTTGAGCAAACCCACCCCGCCCACCGGGCGTCGGCCAAGTTTAGAATTAGAAGAGAGAAACGAGGGAGGAGAGCTAGCTGTAGCATGAACGCTGTTGTCAGATGGGACCCGTGTTGATAGAATAGGAGTACTGAGCACTCGTACCTCTTTTTTTTGAGGAAAAAATAGTCGTATGTCTAGTACCACTAGTAGGGTGCGTGCGACATATACATGTCATCATTTTAGATCTCCTTTTCAAACCGCAGCTACGCTTCATAGTACATATTTTTTCACGCATTTATCCTCCTATATGTACCTCTAGGCTATTTCCACGTGCTCCCTTTTGCCGACATGTGGGACATAGAGTATCTGGGTCGTAGTGCATGCACGACTCGGAGCATATGCCGGGGTACTTTACATTTTAGACCTCACAAATTACATGCAAACCCCACGTAGAAGAATAAATTAATTAATTAATTACTACATGAAACCGGATTATTTTCGTAGAAAGCGGAGCACGTTCATTAAATTTTGGACATAACACGTTTATAAAAAATGACCATACCTAAACCAGTCTAAGGGCCTCTTTGATTTTTCCCGCAAAAAAAGGGCCTCTTTGATTCGCAGGATACTGAAAACACGGGAATATGGTGGTGATGAACCGAGACGAGGAGAACTCTAACTCAGTTAGAGGTTAGAGTTATATTCTAACCCTGAACTAACTCTAAACCGAAGAGGTGTATGGATGGCAAGGTTAGATTGACAATAAATGCTCTTTCTCAATCATTTTACTACTTTGGACCCTATTTCCTGCCGGATTTGGTGTGGCTGGCTCTTGTGTGGCCTCCTCCCGCTCACAATTGACATAAACGAACCATCTTTACAAAGCAAGCATGCAAAACATGATAAATTTTACTTTGTCCAGACAAATGAGATATCCCACTTAAACATACAAGTCGTCAATCAAGCTTCACAAAAAAATACACTCCATGAAACAAAGCATGAGCTAACTCATCAGGGAAGTCATTCACGATAGGGAGGGAGCCCAGAGCCCCTCACGCACCGAGTGAGGAGCTCGTCATCATCGCTCTGGAGGAAGGCTCTGTAGAGCCCAAGCCCCGGGAACCCCTCCGACGCTGGCGCTTGCGAGCTGAGGTCGACACCGGCATGGGTAGCAGGACCGCTTGCCATCGACTGGGAAATTGATCTTTGGGCCTCTAGGAATAATGCAAGCCTGAAACTGAAATACCTAGAAAGGAGAACTGAATCTTTATGCCTCTAGAAATAATGCAAGCCTGAAACTGAAATACCTAGAAAGGTGAACTGAATCTTTGGGCCTCTAAAAATAATGCAAGCCTGAAACTGAAATACCTAGAAAGGTGAACTGAATCTTTGGGCCTCTAGAAAGATTTATTACCTCCTCAAGCAGCATCAAACAATTCCATGTGTGCACCACAAATCTATACCAAGTTTGATCGGGATCTACTTTTCCAAATCAGAATTAGCGGTAGAGCGAGCAAGATCAATGATATGGCTGTGAGACAGAGAATGAACAAACAAACTCACCCCTCTCGTGACCTCCTTGGTAGATGCGCCGCCACCACGCACAATAGAGGGAGAAAAATTACCGGTCAAGGGGGAGCGGGCGACCTTTGAAGGCTGGAGGGAGAGGGCGGCCGGAGTAGGGCGGCAGAGGCCGGAAGGAGAGGGCGGCCGGAGGAGAGAGAGGGCGAGCGGCAGAGCGGCGCTTGGGCGGGCGACCCGATGGGGAACAGAGAGGAGTCATGCGAGGGGCGGGGGGCGGGGGAGGGAGCGATCTGGTGCGGGCAGGGGAGATTTTTTTAGTTCTCTTTTAGTGGGCCCGAGGATAACTAACCCAATTAGAACCTCTCCACCGGGCTAGTTTTGGAAATAATGCTTATAAAGGAAACTTTAATCCTAGACCGTTCCCTAGTAATTCCTCTAATAATTATGGAAATTCCTACAATAATTCTTATGGTAATTTTAATAAGATGCCCTCTGATTTCGAGAATAGTGTGAAAGAATTTATGATGTCTCAAAAGAATTTTAATGCTTTGCTTGAAGAAAAATTGTTCAAAGTTCATGATTTGGCTAGGAACGTTGATAGACTTTTGCTTGATGTTGATTCTCTTAAACTTAGATCTACTCCTCCTAAGCATGATATCAATGAGTCCCTCAAAGCAATGGGAATTTCCATTGATGAGTGCAAGGAAATAACCGCTAGATTGTGTGCTAAGAAAGATTGCTTTGTAAAGGCGTGTTCTTCTAGTTTCAATGAAAATAATGATGAAGATCTTAAAGTTATTGATGTGTCCCCTATTAGATCTTTGTTTTGCAATATGAATCTTAATAATAATGGGACTGGAGGTGAGTCAACTTTACTTAGAAGGCGTCCCAATAATTAGGAGTTTTTAGATCTTGATGCTAAATTTGGTAAAAGTGGGATTGGAGAGGTCATGACTTTAAATAGAATTGAACCCACTATCTCGGATTTCAAGGAATTTGATTATGATAATTGTTCTTTAGAAGGTTGTATTTCCTTGTTGCAATCCGTTGTTAATTCTCCTCATGCTTATAGTCAAAATAAAGCTTTTACCAAACATATCGTTGATGCCTTGATGCAATCTTATGATGAAAAACTTAATTTGGAAGTTTCTATACCTAGAAAACTTAATGATGAGTGGGAACCTACTATAAAGATTAAAATTAAAGATCATGAGTGTTTTGCTTTGTGTGATTTGGGTGCTAGTGTTTCCACGATTCTGAAAACTTTATGTGATATTCTAGGTTTCCATGATCTTGATGATTGCTCTTTAAATTTGCACCATGTGGATTCCACCATTAAAAAGCCAATGGGAAGGATCAATGATGTTCTCATTGTTGCAAATAGAAATTTGGTGCCGGTAGATTTTATCGTTCTTGATATAGATTGCAATCTTTCTTGCCCTATTATTCTTGGTAGACCTTTCCTTAAAATGATTGGCGCGATTATTATGAAGGAAGGGAATATTAGATTTCAATTCCCGTTAAGAAAGGGCATGGAGCACTTTCCAAGAAAGAAAATTAAATTACCTTATGAATCTATCATGCGAGCTACTTATGAATCAAGTGCCAAAGATGGCACTACTTAGATCTATCTTCGCTTTTATGCCTAGCTAGGGGCGTTAAACGATAGCGCTAGTTGGGAGCCAACCCAATTTTATTTGTGTTTTTTGTTTTTGTTTCTGTTTAGTAATAAATTTTGCATCTACCTTCTACTTAGATGTGTTTTTATGTTTTAGTTAGTGTTTGTGCCAAGTAGAACCTATAGGATAACCAATGATGATAGTTAATTTGATTCTGCTGAAAAACAGAAACTTTGCACGCACGAATTTAGTTTTTTTAAATAACAGAAACTTGATTTTGCGTTGATTATTTTTTCTTCTGATCAATAAACAAATTTTCCAGGACTTCCTATTTTTGTAGGATTTTTAGAGTTCCAGAAGTTTGCGTTAGTTACAGATTGCTACAGACTGTTCTGTTTTTGACGGATTCTGTTTTTCGTGTGTTGTTTGCTTACTTTGATGCATCTATGGCTAGTATTAAGTGGTATGAACCATCGAGAACTTGGAATACAGTAGGTTTAACACCAATATAAATAAATAATGAGTTCATTACAGTACCTTATGTGGTGATTTTGCTTTCTTTCACTAATGGAGCTTATGAGATTTCCTGTTGAGTTTTGTGTTGTGAAGTTTTCAAGTTTTGGGTAAAGATTTGATGGACTATGGAATAAGGAGTGGAAAAATCCTAAGCTTGGGGATGCCCATGGCACACCAAGATATTCAAGAGTAGCCAAAATCCTAAGCTTGGGGATGCCCCGGGAAGGCATCCCCTCTTTCGTCTTCGTTCATTGGTAACTTTACTTGGAGCTATATTTTTATTCGCCACATGATATGTGTTTTGCTTGGAGCGTCGTGTATGATATTATTATTTGCTTTTTAGTTTTCCACAATCATCCTTGCTGTACACACCTTTTGGGAGAAGCCCACTTGATTGAAATTTATTAGAATACTCTATGTGCTTCACTTATATCTTTTGAGCTATATAGTTTTTGCTCTAGTACTTCACTTATATCTTTTAGAGAACGGCGGTGGCTTAATGTTGTAGAAATTGCTAGTCTATCATGCTTCACTTATATTATTTTCAGAGTCTTTTAGAACAGCATGGTATTCGCTATGGTTATAAAATTGGTCATAGAATGGTAGGCATCCAAGTTGGGTATAATAAAAACTATCATAGGAAGTGAATTGGATGCTATCATCAATTTGATACTTGATAATTGTTTTGAGATATGGATGTAGTGATATTAAAGTCATGCTAGTTGGGTGATTATGAATTTGAAGAATGCTTGTGTTGAAGTTAGCATGTCCCGTAGCATGCACATATGGTTAAAGTTGTGTAACAAATTTAAAACATGAAGTGTCCTTGGATTGTGCATCCTTATGAGTGGCGGTCGGGGACGAGCGATGGTCTTTTCCTACCAATCTATACCTCTAGGAGCATGCGCGTAGTGCTTGGTTTTTGATGGCTTCTAAATTTTTGTAATAAGTATATGAGTTCTTTTGACTAATGTTGATTCCATGGATTATACGCACTTTTACCTTTCCATCATTTGCTAGCCTCTTCGGTACCGTGCATTGCCCTTTCTCACCTTGAGAGTTGGTGCAAACTTCGCCGATGCATCCAAACCCCGTGATATGATACGCTCTATCACACATAAACCTCCTTATATCTGCCTCAAAACAGCCACCATACCTACCTATTATGGCATTTCCATAGCCATTCCAAGATATATTGCCATGCAACTTTCCACCGTTCCGTTTATCATCATGACATGCATTACTTTTGTCATATTGCCATTGCAAGATCATGTAGTTGACATCGTATTTGTGGCAAAGCCACCATGCATAATTTTTTATACATGTCACTCTTGATTCATTGCACCATCCCGGTACACCACCGGAGGCATTCATATAGAGTCATATCTTGTTCTAGTTTCGAGTTGTAATTCATGTGTTGTAATCAATAAAAGTGTGATGATCATCATTAGAGCATTGTCCCCAAAAAGAAAAAAAGAAAAAAAAGAAAAAAAGAAGAAAGGCCCAAAAAAAGAAAAAGTAGAAAAAAAGAAAAAAGAAAAAAGAAAATAAATAAAAAGGGGCAATGTTACTATCTCTTTTTCCACACTTGTGCTTCAAAGTAGCACCATGTCCTTCATATAGCGAGTCTCATATTTTGTGCTTCAAAGTAGCACCATGTTCTTCATATAGAGAGTCTCATATGTTGTCACTTTCATATACTAGTGGGAATTTTTCATTATAGAACTTGGCTTGTATATTCCTACGATGGGCTTCCTCAAATGCCCTAGGTCTTCGTGAGCAAGCAACTTGGATGCACATCCACTAGTTTTCTTTTGTTGAGCTTTCATTAATTTATAGCTCTAGTGCATCCGTTGCATGGCAATCCCTACCCCTCATGTTGACATCAATTGATTGGCATCTCCATAGCCCGTTGATTATCCTCGTCAATGTGATACTTTCTCCTTTTTTGACTTCTCCACACAATCCCCATCATCATATTCTATTCCACCCATAGTGCTATATCCATGGCTCATGCTCATGTATTGCGTGAAAGTTGAAAAAGTTTGAGATTATTTAAGTACGAAACAATTGCTTGGCTTGTCATCGGGGGTGTAGAATTTGGGAACATTTTTGTGTGACCAAAATGAAGCATAGCCTAACTATATGATTTTGTAGGGATGAACTTTCTTTAGCCATGTTATTCTGAGAAGACATGATTGCTTTGATTAGTATGCTTGAAGTATTACTGTTTCTTATGTCAATATGAACTTTTATTTTGAATCATTTGGATCTGAACATTCATGCCACAATAAAGAAAATTACATTGAGAATTATGCTAGGTAGCATTCCACATCAAAAATTCTGTTTTTATCATTTACCTACTCGAGGACGAGCAGGAATTAAGCTTGGGGATGCTTGATACGTCTCCAACGTATCTATAATTTTTGATTGTTCCATGCTATTATATTACCCCTTTTGGATGTTTATGGGCTTTATTTTACACATTTATATTATTTTTGGGACTAACCTACTAATCGGAGGCCCAGTCCGTATTGCTATTTTTTTTGCCTATTTCAGTATTTCAAAGAAAAGGAATATCAAACGGAGTCCAAACGGAATGAAACCTTCGGGAGCGTGATTTTTGGAACGAACGTGATCCAGAGGACTTGGAGTGCAAGTCAAGAAGCGATCGAGGCGGCCACGAGGGTGGAGGGCGCGCCCACCCCTTGGGCGCGCCCCCCTTTCTCGTGGGCCCCTCGGGCGGCCACCGACGTACTTCTTCCTCCTATATATACCCTCATACCCCGAAAACATCTAGGGAGCCAACGAAAAACAATTTCCACCACCGTAACCTTCTGTATCCGTGAGATCCCATCTTGGAGCCTTCGTCGGCGCTCCGCCGGAGGGGGAATCAACCACGGAGGGCTTCTACATCAACACCATAGCCCTTCCGATGAGTTGTGAGTAGTTTACCACATACCTTCGGGTTCATAGTTATTAGCTAGATGGATTGTTCTCTCTTTTTGGATCTCAATACCATGTTCTCCCCCTCTCTTGTGGAGATCTATTCGATGTAACTCTTTTTGCGGTGTGTTTGTCGAGATCCGATGAATTGTGGGTTTATGATCAAGTTTATCTATGAGAAATATTTGAATCTCCTCTGAATTCTTTTATGTGTGATTGAGTTATCTTTGCAAGTCTCTTCGAATTATCAGTTTGGTTTGGCCTACTAGATTGATCTTTCTTGCAATGGGAGAAGTGCTTAGCTTTGGGTTCAATCTTGCGGTGTCCTTTCCCAGTGACAGCAGGGGCAGCAAGGCACGTCTTGTATTGCTGCCATCGAGGATAAAAAGATGGGGCTTATATCATATTTCATGAGTTTATCCCTCTACATCATGTCATCTTTCTTAATGCGTTACTATGTTCTTATGAACTTAATACTCTAGATGCATGCTAGATAGCGGTCGATGTGTGGATTAATAGTAGTAGATGCAGGCAGGAGTCGGTCTACTTGTCACGGACGTGATGCCTATATACATGATCATGCCTAGATAATCTCATAATTATTCGCTTTTCTAACAATTGCTTGAAAGTAATTTGTTCACCCACCGTAATACTTATGCTATCTTGAGAGAAGCCACTAGTGAAACCTATGGCCCCCGGGTCTATCTTTTATCATATAAGCTTTCAATCTAATTTTATTTGCATCTTTAATTTTCCAATCTATATCATAAAATACCAAAAATATATTTATCTTATCATACTATATCTATCAGATCTCACTTTTGCAAGTGGCCGTGAAGGGATTGACAACCCCTTTATTGCGTTGGTTGCGAGTTCTTTGTTTGTTTGTGTAGGTGCGTGGGACTTTTGAGGAGCTTCCTACTGGATTGATACATTGGTTCTCAAAAACTGAGGGAAATACTTACGCTACTATTGCTGCATCACCCTTTCCTCTTCAAGGAAAACCAACGCAAGCTCAAGACGTAGCACATCACCCCGGTCGTAGCGCTAGTAATTCATGACTATAGTGAGTAGTCATATCACAAGTCTTTCCAGCAGTAATGCACCGTAAAATCGCATAGCCCGACCTTGCCAGCAGTAAATTTGAATCCGCCACTCCCTCACCCTCCTCGCCTCTCTGTCAAACCGCCTACCCGAAAACTGCCGCGCGTACTGCTCGGGAAAAGCCCCGCCCTCAACTTTTAACTACACGAAAATAGTTCGAGCTTGTTCGTTCTATATAAATACTTATTGTATGTTTATTCACCCATGGGGTTGTTCAATGAATGGAGGGCTGGGGAGCACAAGTGAACAATACTAGTACTACTAGTAGTAAGTAGGAGTCGTACAGTTAGTCACCTTATAGAGAGTTTCTTTCCTTTAATGCCACGTATACAAATTGAAACGCTTGTTGTGGAGAGAAAAAGATAATCACTCCATTATATATGTACGCAGGGGCCTGAGCGCTTGCTTTACTAGGGTTGCTCTCTTCATTCTCTCATCCTCTCCAGATCTAAACAAGACAGTGCTAGCAACATTTTCTCTCTGCTCACCGTTGGTCACAGATCCGGCCGGATCCCTTCGGCCAGTGTGTGTAGAGGACTAAAAGGTGCATCGTTCACGCGGTCATCACCGCCGAGGAAGGAAACCCACAACTTCCGGCGAGGCCCGATACTCTGCCCATGTCGTTCGCTCCGACACAGCACCGGCTCGGGAGGTCCTCCGACCCTTCTTCCTCCCTCCCGTATTGTGCGCAGATCGGACCTGCCACCGCCGACATCCCAACGAACCTCAGGTACAAGTTCTTCGAAAGCAGCCTTGCTCTACTGCCCCCGCTCCCAACGTGTCTGCATGTGCATCTTTTTCTACTTCCATTGGCTCTTCCAAATCCACCTAAATTTTTAGTATTATTAGAGGTAAAGCTACTTCATGCATTCGAATCTAGGAATTGGTTCAAACAACGAAGAAAGGGGGAAAATCGTAGCATGAATCTAGGACTTCAAAAAGGAAATAACAACAGGAAAGTATTAGAGACCGGATACCCAACCGGTCTCTTGGTTGAAAAGGGAAATAATGGGAAAACTCAGTACAAACTGGATAAGGAACATATCTATTATTGGTTGAAAACAGGATAGAAAGTGGCGGCTGGTGGACAAGTCAACAGAGTATGTCCAGGATTAGATTTGCTGCCCTCACATAGTAAAAGGTCTCCAGGATTAGATTTGCTGCCCTCACATAGTAAAAGGTCTCCAGGATTAGATTTGCTACCCTCACATAGGAAAAGTTCTCCAGGATTAGATTTGTTGCCCTCACAGAGCATGAACACACTCGGCATCACCACTTTATGCCTCCTTGTAGGTACATTGTGTTGATGCGTCGACTGTCGCATGTCCTTATACCAACCTTTTGTTGTTGTTAATGTAAGGTCACATGTAAAATGAAGCGATCACACTGTTACCTTAAGGACATGTCTAACCAGTGTTATTGTTAATCTAATGCCTCTAGTGATATGACGCAATTAAACTGTGTTAACCTTAAGTTGCTTCTTTAAGCTGCTGAGTGACCTGGTGTCCCCATGGTCCCATGCCCTTAAACCAACTCTTTAGCTGCTGTTGATTTACTGTATCTGGTAAACAAGCAATGCCACCATTTAAGTAATCCCATATTTAACGAATGTCATAGTTGATCGTAATGCTTCCGGTAACATGAAGCATTGCAGACGTTTTAAAATTCCTACTGTCCTTGCGTGATTGCCATGAACATAATTAATATGCTTCTTTTCATTTCGTGTATATTTCGTATATTCTTATTGACCAACAATTATTTACTTTCTATCTTTTTGTGCAGATAGGGATATCCATTTCACCTGTTACTATTGTGACCTTTTGGTGAACTGGACAAAACACTTTCTTTTGGAATGAGTATCTTGTGCAGTTCAACTAAAATGTCACATGGGCAACATCTCTCAATTTTGGTGGAACTGTACAAAATGGTGATTGGAGTTTCCAAAATCTCCATCAAATTCAGCCGGTAATCTCGTGCAACATTTTATTAGCTTTTGCAAGATGAGCCGTCACTGTCACCACAATGGCACTTTATTTTAGTGGAACTGCACAAAAGGATAAGCAAATTATAGTTGCACCTTACATGAGTAGGACAGCCAACCTCAATGTTGTTGAATTTTAGTGCAACTACTAAAGAAGAACCTGCCAGCTCATGAGAGCAAGTACTTGTTGCTAGCTGAATGATGCAATCTTTGCTTCATTTCAGTTGAACTGCAGAAAAAGGCGCATGAATTGAATCATGGATCTACAGGTTGACCTCATCCGAGTGGAGTTGCAGGTTCACCACATCGAGTCGTGGTGGTATAGGGCCCCTCACACCGGTTGCTTCAATTAGTGCCACTATTATAGTAATCATGCTCTTTCTTATCTGTGCAAACAAGAATACTCTACTACAGATGCTGTGATGGTCAAGAGCATTCGCCAAGTTCTTGGGTTGTATGACACGGCTAGCCAAGATGGATTTAATCCCGATATTCACTTTATCAAAAGGCTCTAATGCGTTGGTTCTGAATCTTGCAAGCTGGGAATCAATGAGATGTGTAGGCATCTTAGTTGTACTTATTATTTGAATATTATTTTTTGGTTCTGAATCTTGGAAGCTGGGAATCAATGAGATGTGTAGGCATCTTTGTTGTACTTATTATTTGAATCTTATTTATTGGTTCTGAATCTTGCAAGCTGGGAAACACGGCATGACGATGCAGAGGACAGCAACCATAACAAACTGTTCAAACTTGGTAGTATTTTCTTTGTGAAAGTGTGGCAAATGTGTTGATCATGTGCGTCCTTAGAATAATAATTCTAATTGTTGTGCATGTTGATCCTGTGGCACTAATAGAATGAGCCAATGCAATGCTTGTTTTAAGAATACATTTTAATTAAAGCTAATTAAATTTAAGTAAAGTGACCACTAACACTCGTTATTACAGTGCCAATACAGACCCACTCGTGAACCGACGTGTGTGGCCGGAATAGGTTTCTTAATGGAGGCATTTGAATGTGCCGAGGGTGCATATTCTGCCAGGCGTGCAATGGGCGAAGGAGGGGTAGTGACTGTTGTCGCCTATACACACTCAGTTTACTGTTGAATCTAGTTTCCCAAGAGCTGGAAAACAAACTGTTGTTGCCGCCTACTCACTCATTCACTTCAAGAGACTCCAATGGCAATCCGAGGGGTGAGCCTGCTAGATATGGACTTCAGTAAGGAGTTCACCTTTGAGTTCTCGGTTCAGTCCCATGGCAGCACAAGTTGAATGTGATGTACACCAACGATCCGGGCTCGGTGAAGCTCTACCTCGCCGAGTTCAAGCAGTACATACAGGATGAGAAAGCACAAGGTCGCAGGACTAGACCTTGTGCCCATCCATTCGTCTCCTGACAGGGACTAGTGGATTGTAGTCACCCAGGTATGCATGCGAGATGAGGTCCTCATCTACCACTGCTATAGGGCCAACAGAGGTTCTGGAGCATTCACCCGTTTCATCGGCAGTGCCGACTGCACCTTCGCTATGGTGGAGAGAAGGAAGAATGTGATGATTCGGCCATCTGGTGCTACAAGCTTGTCGATATCCAGAAGCAATACAAGATCATCGGCAAAGGGCAGGAGAAGGAATCCATGGTTGGCCTCGCCGAGACCATCATCAACCCCTGCTACACCAACATGAAAGAAGACAATGATACCAAGGAGCTCCACCGGCCACCCTGCATCCGAACAAGTCAACCCTTGTACTCCCCTCCGCCTGTGTCTTCGCCCGCTCCAGTTCATTCGGTCCACGCTCTCGATGTCGTTATCCGCCTTGGTGCTCTCACCGCGGCGCTGCCGTCTGTCGTTCCCAACATGGTCAGAAAAACAAGAGGAATTAGGAGACAACTGTTCGTCGAGAGGCTAACAGTCTCGGGCCCACCAGGTCCATGACCTAGGTTTTCTTGTTTAACATGGGAAGCCCATGACATGTTTCAACATTTTTTTGGATCAAGCGGCCTCTGGGCCTCCCAACCTAGCTTGTCTATAACATTAGCAGCCCAAGTTATGCTTGTTTTTTTAAGACGACGCAAAGCTCAGTTCTATTTTTCTATAAGAATGCAAAACTGAACCTATGTTTTCCCTTCAATAATAGTATATATATATATATATATATATATATATTATTTTATTACATATATATATATATAATAGAAACAACATAGGGCTCCGTTAAACCTGTCGTTCGTCCAACCATTTTATAGATCTTCCCACTTCCTTTATTTTTTGTTTTCATTAATCCTATATATCTAAATTTTCTTCCACTTTCTTTTTTGATGTAAAGTGAGTTTTCTCTCAGTACTTTTCCCTAGAACCAACTCAACTGTCCCACGTATAGCCTAAAAATAATAATACCCCACGTCCTATTAACTCATCGAATTAAAATGATATTTTATTTCGTAAATTGAAAGTTCTTACAAAATAATAATAATAATTGTTTATATATAACTTGGCAAGTTAACTCCTAGTGATTGCGTACATAAGCTTGCAAAGACTTTACTGACCAATGCAGTAATAGACGTGCAATCATGTGTTTATGTTTTTATAACATTTCTCCGTCCAGCCCAACATGATATTTTTCACCCAGCCTCGCAAGTCTGTGGATTTCGAGAAAAATGCAAATGGGCTTTAAATTCTACCATATATATAAACGGGCTGCATATATGCTACATCATTGTTTCACCCAGCCCACCAAATGGACTAAAAGAAGAAATGGACTGCCTGACATGTGGGCCAGTAGGTCGAAGCCTAATCAAGGCGTTGGATTTACATCCAACGACCCGCATTCTTCTTCCCCCAGTGCTGTCGGGACCGCCTGCTCCAGCCTCCGGCGTCCAGCGGTGTTATTTTGCGCGCCTCGCAGCGAAACGTTACCCCGCCGACGGCCAGGCCATCCCTCCACACTGCACCTTCTGTTATTCTCTGCCGAGTATAGGCCCACCCCGCACCTAAACCAGTCAAGTTTCCCACTCCTTTCCATCTGTGACTCCACTGCCGCGTCTTCCCCATCTCCGGGTCATTCCAGTCTGGGGCCTCGCCGTCGTCCACCACCTCGTTGCGCTCGGCACGGTGTGGTCAACAAACGAGAGTCATCGGAAGAGGACTGTACGTGAGAGCCTGATGGCTGGGACCCACAAGGTCCATGGTCGCACGCAAGGAAAGTTCCTCCTTATTAAGTTGTTTCCTCCCCCTGATAGCTGGGCCCACCGGTTGTATCTTTGCACAGAAGGAAGTGCCTCCTTGTTATGCAAGAAAAACTATTCCTCCTGATGATAGCTGGGACCCGGCAGATTTGGTGGCTGACTTGTGGACCTACTAAGCAGACGTGTACGCAGGGCTTTGTCAACTTAATCAACAAATGATTATAGCAGCTGGACCATTGGATGTTAATCCAACAGCTGTGCTCCTTCTTCAACCTCTATTCTTGCTCCTACTCCCGTGGGTGGCAGTGCTGCCGCCCACCCGAACCAGTCAAGTTTCCCACTCCTCTCCGTCTTTGATTCCACTACCGTGTCTTCCCCGTCTTCGGGTCGTTCCAATCTAGGGCCTCTCCATCGTCCACCGGCTTTGGTGCGCTTGGCACGGTGTGGGCAATGTGGTCAACAAATGAGAGTCATCGGAAGCCTCACACCGCAGCCGAACCAGTGAACCCTCGTACTCCTCTCCTCGCGGGCTTCCACTGCCGCGTCTTCCCCGGCTCCGCATCATCCCCTTCCTAGGCCTCACCGTCATCCATCGCCCTAGTACTCTCGGCACGGCATCGTCAACGTGGTCAAGGAATAAATTCCATCAGAAGAGTACTATACGTGGAGAGGCTGACAGCCGGGTCCACGGCGGCCGCAAGGTAGTTCCTCCTTATTACGCGCAAAATAATTATTCCTCCACCTGACAGCAGGGACCCATCGGACGAGCCATCATATTTTGTGAAAAAAACGTTTCCCCCCTGGCTGTTGGGACCCAGCAGCTACATCTTTGCACAGAAGGAAGTTTGTCTAGGCAAAAAAACGATTCGCCCCCCTGACTGCTGGGACCCACCAGCTACATCTTCGCACACAAGGAAGTGCCTGACAGTCAGGACCCACCTCATCAAAGCATACATAGCATTGTCATTCTGGTCGCAAACGTGTACGTACATACTGGTCGATGTACACGTGCACGTGTCGTAGTAGAGGCGCGCACATAGCATGTACACGTATGTATAGCGGCCAGGGTGCAAGAAAGTAAATACGGCCATGCACGTACATATGGGCGGGGTCTCGAACGCCTACTCGCGCATACGTATGGCCAGGGCTCGTGTACATGGCTGGGTCGAAACAAAGAAACTGCATCGTCTCGTGTTCATGGGGAGGCAACGGAATGCGTCGTGTTCATCGGGAGACAACGAAACGTGTGGGAGCCAAGCGGCTTGGACGGAACAACCGATGGAAACAAGGCCTGGCGTATCGCACAACGGAGGAAACGACGTTGTATTCGACCGGCCACATTCGAAACGGGATCTTGTGCATCGGGAGGGGTCTGGTGTACCGCAAAACGGAGGAAACGGACTTCTGTTGGACCTCCTACGGTCAAAACGGGGTCCTGTTGATCGGGAGGGGTGTGCCGTACCGCAAAACAAAGGAAACGGACTTGTGTTGGAGCGCTATGGTCGAAACGGGGGTCCTGTTCATCGGGAGGGGTGTGGCGTACCGCAAAACAGGACTCCACAGGATACTGTTCATCTCCATCGCCGACCTCCTCCAGCCTCCACGGGCTATTGTTCATCCACCGTCGACCTCCTCCAGCCTCCACCTGCGACTGTTCACCCACGGGCTCCTGTTCATCCAGCCTCCACCACGCACTACTCCACCGGCTACTGTTCAACCAGCCCTCTCCACGAGCTCCTGTTCAACCACCCCTCCACGGGCTACTGTTCATCCAGCCCTCCACCGGCTACTATTCAACCAGCCCTCCATGGGGTCGTCCTGTTCATCCATCCCTCCACGGGGTCTTGTTCATCCAGCCCCAACCGGCTCGATCGGGGTCCTGTTCATCCAAAGGCAACACCACGGGTTCCTGTTCATCCACCCTCATCGGGAACTGTTCATCCAAAAACCCCAGCAATGGTCACTGTTCATCCAACCCCCCCCCCCAGCAACGCTCACTGTTCATCTAAAGGCAGCATCGATCGGCTTCAGTTAGCAGCAGTAGCGAAGGAATCGCTCGATCCCTCGGGTTCAGTAACACGTAGCCTGCAGTGCAATCGCTTGGGTTCAGTTAGGCGATGCCTCGCTCGGGTTCAGTTAGAGCCCAACGCCTCGCACACACCCGCGTACTGGATGAGAGAAACACGCATCGCTCGGCCCCTGACCACCCACCGTAACCGAGAACTCCCCGATATTTTCCTCGCCCTCGCTTCTACCATGGTTTTTTTCATCATGGACGGCCCAAAGAATGTCTTGCAGCTGCGTCTCCGGCCTTCCCAGGACGAAAAGCTCATTTTCTGTCATGATTTTTTGTCATTGAAGTAGGAGCCCACCACATCTATGATGATGCCGGGTTTTGTCACAATTATTGTCATAGAAGTGTCATAAGTATGACAGAAAAAAATTTGTTCGACCCAAAATGTCACGGATGTGTCTTTTTTTTGTAGTGCTAGAGTGGTAGTATGAAAGCACAAGTCCTCCCTGGATGATTTTCATAATTAATGTCAACATATCTCTTGTTGGACTAATACTTCTATCTAGTATGTTTCAGATGAGTTCAACAGTAGAGTAGCAGGACAAGAGGATGTGGAACCCCTTCAAGATGCTAAGGACAAACATTGGCAAAAGCTCAAGACTCTACATTTTCATTTTAGTGATCCAAGATCACATTGAGTCCATAGGAAAAGCCAATACTATTCAAAAGGGATGAGGTGTTACTTAATGGCTTGCTTGCTCAAAATGCTTAGTGATATGCCCCAAAACCCTCAACCACTTTCTCATTTCCACATATGTCCTAAACCTAAAGTCAAACTCGGCCCCACCGATTTGATCTATCTAGCGCCACCGAGTTCACTTGACACAGCCACTGCCACAAACCCTAATCAGTTCAGTCTCACCGATAAGGATCTCTCTCACCGGGATGGGATTGCAAACTCTCTGTTTCCCTTCGTAACATTACGGTCTAACCAAGATGAGCAATCGGTCCCACCGAGTTGGCAATGCAAACTCCCTGTTTTCTTTTCGTAACATTTTGGTCTCATCGAAATGAGCGATCGGTCCCATCGAGTTTGCTTGACCAACTCTCTATTTTCTTATTGCTGAAATCGGTCTCACCGGGATGAGGTTTTGCCCTAACCCTAGCACACCGGTCCCACCGAGTTGACCTTGTGGGTCCCACCTAAAACTCTAACATTCACATTTTAAACCTGATCGGTCTCACCGAGTTTCACTATTCGGTCCCACCGAGTTTGGTAAATTGTGTGTAATGGTTTGATTTTGTGTGGAGGCTATATATACCCCTCCACCCCCTTCTCCATTTGTGAGAGAGCCATCACAACGTGCATACACTTCCACTACTCATTTTCTAAGAGAGAACCACCTACTCATGTGTTGAGGCCAAGACATTCCAATCCAACCACAAGAATCTTGATCTCTAGCCTTCCCCAAGTTGCTTTCCACTCAAATCATCTTTCCACCATATCCAAATCTGTGAGAGGGATCTGAGTGTTGGGGAAACTATCATTTTGAAGCACAAGAGCAAGGAGTTCATCATCAACACACCTTCTATTACCTTTTGGAGAGTGGTGTCTCCTAGATTTGTTAGGTGTCACTTGGGAGCCTCCGTCAAGATTGTGGAGTTGAACCAAGGAGTTTGTAAGGGCAAAGAGATCGCCTACTTTGTGAAGATCTACCCAAGTCCTTCATGGGCGATGGTGATGGTGGGATAGACAAGCTTGCTTCTTCGTGGACCCTTTGTGGGTGGAGCCCTCCATGGACTCGCGCAGCCGTTACCCTTCGTGGGTTGAAGTCTCCACCAACGTGGATGTACGATAGCACCACCTATCGGAACCACGCCAAAAATCTCCATGTCTCCAATTGCATTTGCACACTCCAATACCATCCCTTTACTTTCTTGCAAATTGCATGCTTTACTTTCTGCTGCTCATATACTCTTTGCATGCTTGCTTGAATTGTATTGTGAATGCTTGAAATTGTGCGAATTTCCTACCTCAACTTGAAAAACTTAAAAACTGCTACCTTTACTTGTTGAGGGTCTAACCACCCTCCCCCCTCTAGACACCTCTTCTCGATCCTTTCACTTAGGCATACCTCCCCTGCCTCTTCTTACTATAACCATCGAGTTGTTTTGAAGCTACTCGCCATCATCTATCCAACAAGCTTGAGTTTGCTCAATTCAAAGCTCATTTGCAGAAGTTCTGGCAATTCTGGTTTTCCTGGAGCATCTGTTTTGCTTGGAAGTGACATTGGGAGGTGCCAGCAGTAGTACCGCGGTCCCAGAGCGGCAGTACCGCTGAAAGCCACAAGCGCTAGTACCACCCACGCCAACAGGCGGTAGTACGGCTCCGGTTCCGCGCTAGTACCGCCTTAACTCAAGACCTGCGTGTCTTGTGCCGGGTTCAGCGGCAGTAGGAGCGGTAGTACCACTTGTAAGCGGAAGTACCGCCCCTACTACCGCTACTAGTGCTGCTCAACGACCCTCCTCTTTGTTCGTTCACCCTTAGTCGTTGTGCGATGTCCCAGCGATAGTACCGCTGCAGCCAGCGGTAGTACCGCTCCCTAGAGCGGTAGTATGAAAGCACAAGTCCTCCCTGGGTGATTTTGGTAATTAATGTCAACAGATCTCTTGTTGGACTAATACTTCTATATTGTATGTTTTAGATGAGTTCAACAATGGAGTGCCAGGACAAGAGGATGTGGAACCCCTTCAAGATGCTAAGGACTAACATTGGCAAAAGCTCAAGACTCTACATTTTCATTTTAGTGATCCAAGATCACATTGAGTCCATAGGAAAAGCCAATACTATTAAAAGGGGATGACGTGTTGCTTAATGTCTTGCTTGCTCAAAGTGCTTAGTGATATGCTCCAAAACCCTCAACAACTTTCTCATTTCCACATATGTCCTAAACCTAAAGTCAAACTCGGCCCCACCGATTTGATCTATCCGGCGCCACCGAGTTCACTTGACATAGCCACTGCCACAAACCCTAATTAGTTCGGTCTCACCGATAGGGATCTCGGTCTCACTGATATGGGATTACAAACTCTCTGTTTCCCTTCGTAATGTTTCGGTCTAACCAAGATGAGCGATCGGTCCCACCGAGTTGGCAATCCAAACTCTCTGTTTCCTTTTTGTAACATTTCGGTCTCACCAAAATGACTGATCGGTCCCACCGAGTATGCTTGACCATGTCCCTGTTTGTTTATTGTTGAAATCGGTCTCACCGAGTTCATGCAATCGATCTCACCGAGATGAGGTTTTTCCCTAACCCTAGCACATCGGTCCCGCCGAGTTGACCTTGTCGGTCCCACCGAAAACCCTAACATTCACATTTTAAACCAGATCGGTCTGACCGAGTTTCACTATTCCATCCCACCGAGTTTGGTAAATTGTGTGTAACGGCTAGATTTTGTGTGGAGGCTATATATACCCCTCCACCCCCTTCTCCATTCGTGAGAGAGCCATCAGAACATGCCTACACTTCCACTACTCATTTTCTGAGAGAGAACGACCTACTCATGTGTTGTGACCAAGACATTCCAATCCAACCACAAGAATCTTGATCTCTAGCCTTCTCCAAGTTGCTTTCCACTCAAATAATCTTTCCACCATATCCAAATCTGTGAGAGAGAGTTGAGTGTTGCGGAGACTATCATTTGAAGCACAAGATCAAGGAGTTCATCATCAACACACCTTCTATTACCTTTTGGAGAGTGGTGTCTCCTAGATTGGTTAGGTATCACTTGGGAGCCTCCTTCAAGACCGTGGAGTTCAACCAAGGAGTTTGTAACGGCAAGGAGATCACCTACTTCGTGAAGATCTACCCAAGTCCTTCGTGGGTGATGTCCATGGTGGGATAGACAAGGTTGCTTCTTCGTGGACCCTTTGTGCGTGGATCCCTCCGTGTACTTGCACAACCGTTACCCTTCGTGGGTTGAAGTCTCCACCAACATGGATGTACAATAGCACCACCTATCGGAACCACGCCAAAAATCTCCGTGTCTCCAATTGTGTTTGCACACTCCAATCCCATCCCTTTACTTTCTTCCAAGTTGCATGCTTTACTTTCCGCTGCTCATATACTCTTGCCATGCTTGCTTGAAATGTATTGTGAATGTTTGAAATTGTGCTAATTTCCAACCTCAACTTGAAAAACTTAAAAACTGCTACCTTTACTTGTTGAGGGTCTAATCACCCCCTCTAGACACCTCTTCTCCATCCTTTCAATTGGTATCAGAGCTTTGGACTCCATTGCTTTGGTTTAAACACCTTTGGAGGAAGATGGATAAGTCTACGATCGGGAGTATTAGACGTAGAGCCTGTGCTTGATGGAGAGTTCTATAATGCTTGGGAAAATGTGATGCTTGATATTTTCAATGAATATCACTTGAACAAATACATTACTACCCCTTGTGTGCCCCTTGTTGACCCCTTGCATCCTACCCCCGATGAGTCTCTTGACGCGATTCGCAATCTTAGAACTGTCAATTTTATCACTAGAGGATTACCTAGAAATTTGATTGCTTACTTGCCAACTCTTGAATGTTCTTACACTATATGGAGATTTCTTGAGGAACGATTTCCAAACTATTCCTTGAAAAACTTAGATGAGATTCTTCACAAGTCCATTGCTTTGAATAAGATGAGTCCTAATGATCCTAAGTTTGGTGATTGTCTATTTGAGCTTCTTGACCTTATGTGTGCCAAAGGATATGTTGGAATCATTAGCAACATCATCTCCAAAGTCACTAGAATTCATAGAGATGCATATTGTCATGATCACAAAACTAATGAATCACTCTCTCTAGGAAATGATCAATCACAAAATGATGTTGAACATGGATACTATGATGAGGATGATGATAGTGACTATGATCTTGATGAGTCTATGAGACACTTTGGTATTATGGCTAACCTTCGCGGCTACATGGCTGGAGGAAAGGAATGGGTTCTTGATAGTGGATGTACCGATCACATGACCTGAGACAAGGATATGTTTCGTGAGCTTGCTGAAAATGACGGCCCTCGAAAGTATGTCACTTTTGGTGATAACTCAAAGGGTAAGGTGGTTGGCCTCGGTAAGGTGGCCATCGCACATGACAGCTGCATACAAAATGTTATGCTCGTTGAATCTCTTGGCTATACTTTACTTTCTGTATCTAGACTAGCCGATTTCAGTTTCAATGTCCTATTTACTGAAGTAAATTGCCAAGTGTTTCGAAGAGATAATCATAATATGGTCTTTACCAGCATACATAGAGGTGATCTATACATTGTTGATTTCACTAAAAAGGCTCAACCTAGAACTTGCTTAATTGCTAAATCTTCTAAAGGCTGGCTGTGGCATAGACGATTAGGTCATGTGGGCATGCGAAATCTTGACAAGCTTATTAAAGGTGATCATATCCTTGGTGTTAAAGATGTTATACTTAACAAGGATAGACTTTGTAGTTCTTGTCAAGCAGGAAAACAAGTTGGAGGAAGTCATCCCGTGAAGAACATCATGACCATGAGAAGACCACTCGAGCTACTTCACATGGATCTTTTCGGTCCCAATGCCTACAAGAGTCTTGGTGGTAACTCATTGGGATTGGTCATTGTTGATGGTCTTTCAAGATTTACGTGGGTGTTCTTTCTTGATGATAAATCGCATGTCCAAAAGATCTTCAAGAACTTTGCTAGGAAGGCCCAAAATCAATTTGAAGTGAAGATCAAGAAGGTTCGCAGCGACAACGGAACGGAGTTCAAGAACGCAAATGTGGACACCTTTCTTGATGAAGAACGGATTTCACATGAGTTCTCGGCTACGTACACGCCCCCAAAAATGGAGTTGTTGAGAGGAAGAACCGGGCGCTCATTAAAATGGCAAGAACGATGCTTGCTGAGTACATGACGCCGAAACACTTTTGGGTGGAAGCGGTTGAGACAGCTTGCCATGCAACGAATCGTCTATATCTTCACAAGCTACTCGGCAAGACGACATATGAGCTTCTCACCTGTAACAAACCCCAAATTGGATACTTTCGGGTATCCGACTCAAAGTGCTACATTCTTGATAAGCATCTTCGTTCAAAATTTGTTCCTAAATCTCATGAAGGTTTCCTACTCGGTTATGGCTCAAACTCTCACAAATACCGTGCCTATAACAATTTCACTCGAAAGGTTGAAGAGACGGTAGATGTGAAGTTTGATGAATCTAACGGCTCGCAAGTAGAGCAATTGCCAATTGATGTAGGTGACAAAGATCCTTCAGAAGCAATACAAGACTTGTCTATTGGCAAGATTCGCCCAACAGAGGTGAAGGAGAGTACCTCGTCTATCCAAGTGGAAGCCTCAACTTCACGCCAAGGTGAACCACAAGTTGACTTGGAGGCATACACAAGTGGAACGCATCAACACGATGGAAACGAGGATGTACAACAAGACGAACCTCGTCGACCTCCTTCTCCACCTCCATGAGAGAACAACAACACCAACGACAACGAAGAAAGACAAGAAGAAGAACAAGACAATGAAGAGGATGTTCCATCCCGACCCAAACAAAAGCTCTCAAGTTCAAGCAAGAGTCTCAAGAGATCATCCCGTCGAACAAATCTGTGATGACATTCAAACCGCGAGAATTACTCGCTCTAAAACCCGTTTGGCTAACTTTTGTGAACATTACTCATTCATTTCAAGTATTGAACCTATGAAGGTTGAAGATGATCTTGATGATCCGGATTGGGTGAACGCCATGCATGAAGAGCTACACAATTTCGAGAGGAACCAAGTGTGTACATTGGTTGAAAAGCCCGATGAGAAGCACAATGTCATTGGAACAAAATGGATGTTTCAGAATAAGCAAGATGAAGATGGACAAGTTGTACGCAACAAGTCCCGTCTCGTCGCTCAAGGCTACACTCAAGTCGAAGTTATGGACTATGGTGAGGCATATGCCCCCGTTGATACACTTGAATCCATTCGCATCTTACTTTCTTATGCCAATCATCATGATATCACTCTATATCAAATGGACATTAAAAGTGCTTTTCTTAATGGTTAAATTGAGGAGGAGGTTTATGTTAAACAACCCCCCAGCTTTGTTAATCCCAAGAAACCCGATCATGTATACGAACTTCACAAAGCCCTTTATGGTCTTAAACTAGCTCCTAGAGCGTGGTATAAATGCTTGACTGAGTTCCTAATTGAAAAAGGCCTTGAGATTGGAAAAAATGATTCTACACTTTTTACTAAAAGGGTTAATGGTGAATTATTTGTGTGCCAAATTTATGTGGATGATATCATATTTGGTTCGACTAACCCTCATTTTAGTGAAAGTTTGGAAGGCTAATGTCGGAGAAGTTTGAGATGTCTATGATGAATGAACTCAAGTTCTTTCTTGGTTTGCAAATCAAGCAAACAAAGGAGGGTGCCTTTGTTTCTCAAACAAAGTATACCAAGGACTTATTCAAGAAGTTCAACATGCAAGAATGCAAAGGTATGAGTACACCCATGCCTACTAGTGGACATCTTGACTTGACAAAGGATGGCGAACCGGTTGACCAAAAGGTTTACCACTCTATGATTGGTTCATTGTTATATCTATGTGCTTCCCGTCCCAATATTATGCTAAGTGTGTGCATGTGTGCATGATATCAAGCGGCCCCCAAAGAATGTCATTCAAGGCTATGAAAAGGATAGTGAGATACTTAATTCACACACCAAACTTTGGCATTTGGTATCCTAAGAGGTCTTCTTTTGATCCTGTTAGCTACTCCGATTCGGACTATGCCGGTGACAAGGTTGATAGAAAGTCCACTTTGGGTACTTGTCAATTTCTTGGTAGATCTCTTGTGTCTTGGTACTGCAAGAAACAAAACTCGGTATCCTTATCCATCGCCGAAGCGGAATACATTGCTGCTGGTTCATGTTGTGCTCAATTACTTTGGAAGAACCAAACTCTTAAAGATTATGGGATACATGTGAAACATGTTCCATTGCTTTGTGAAAATGAGAGTGCTATTAATATTACTCATAATCCCGTGCAACATTCTCGAACTAAGCATACTGAAGTTCGTCATCATTTCATTCGAGATCATGTTGCTAAAGGAGACATCAATCTTAAGCATGTTCGTACCGATAAGCAATTGGCAGATATATTCACCAAACCACTTGATGAGAAAGTATTTTGCCGTTTGAGAGGTGAATTGAACATCATTGATGCCTCAAACTTGTAGTAGAAACTCCATTTAGATGCATGCAAGGCATGAGCCTTCATATGACTAATCCTTGATATTTCTCTTATGATGATGATCATATGTCTTGGATATACTTGTACTCTTGCATGCTACCTAACCCTTGTAGGTACTTGGATAAGCCCAACTCTATGAGATTGAAACTCAATCACATCCTAAGCAATCTCTACATCACCAAGTCTCTACAATATGGTGGATGAAGACAAGGAAGCATGAATCTTTTCAGTATATCCTTTGACAATTTCTATATATCAAATTTCATTTGGTATCAAACTTCATGATTGTCATTTTGGATACACAAGTGCTCATTCTTGCAAAACTAACCCATGTAGGAAGATGAACTCAAACTGCAAGCAATGCTCCAAACTCTTGATGGACTACATCAACATTGAGCATCCTACACAAGTTGACCTACACGATCAAGATCAACACCACCACCAAGCTATGTCATTCCATCTTAGAGAAGCTTTACCCCAAGACATGGGTCAAAGCAGCTCAACAAGATGTGAATACACCAAAATGCTTAAACGAAAAATGGCAACCCCATTTTGAGCTTAAACAATGAGTATGACCTATGATCAAGTGTCTTCACTTGACTCCTAAGTCAATATACTCTAACATAGGTGACTTTGTCGCCGACCAATTCTAGATGAAGTTCTCTAGTGTTTCTCTATGTTCTTGCGTTTGTCTCTTGCATGCTTGTTCCCCTTTCAAAAAAAACTTCATCTAGATTTCTTTTCTTTTCTCTGTTATTTTCTGCATTCCATGCATTTAATTCATTGCAAATCCTTTAATTAATTCCCTGCAAATATTTTTGAGATCCTAATTGCCTAGTGAGCTGAGATGACAAAAAATTTCTCTGTATTGAACTCGGCCTCACCGATCTTTTCTTATCGGCTAGACCGAAATAACTCGGTGTCACCAAAGAAAAGGATTCGGTGTTACCGTTTTCACTATTGAGGAAACATTTTGCCATTTGCATCATGCATATCTGATCAAGCTCCACTCGATGATTCTTATCATCTACCTGCATCACCACCTACATGCTACTTTGTCATGTGATTCAAAGACCAAACCTATTTGACTCCTTCTTAGAAATTGATATCAAAGGGGGAGAGAGAGATCACATCAAAGCTTAATCACATCAAAGGGGGAGAGAGACCCTATGGGAGATAAAGGCTTCTTAATCTTCCCAGATGCTTGGTATACAAAGACGAGAGAGGTCACATGTCTTTAAGAGGGGGAAGACATGTTAGTAGTAGATGTTTCTTTGTGTCTTTTGCTCTGTTTTTTTTTCTTTGCTCCAATTTCCTATTACCCTATCTTCTCCCATTATCCAATATAAGATTTAGGGGGAGCAAGACATCTAAGGGAATAAAATCTTTGGAGTTCATTGCATATCTTTATCCTTTGGGTACATGTCAATATCCAAATAGAGTACTAAGTACTCACTCACTACATGTCATCCCAGTCTTGGCACTCTTGTGGTTTCCTGTTCTTACTTTGTTTAGTAGATGTTCCTGTGTTATCTAACCCTATTTTCTCAGGTCCATCTCTTCCAAAGTTAGCTCGAGACCACAAGGTAAGTATATGCATCACACTCATGTGCATGATGATCTCTTGCTGATGTACATATTGTTTACAAGAAGGACTCATGAACATGAAGGTACATTTTCTGCATTTCACATCATTTGCTCTGATGTATATAGCCAAGACACATGTAACTCTTTGCGTGCTCTGACATGTTTATGCATTCACATACTTTTATAATCTATCCTCACATGATTACATACATGTAGGGGGAGCCAATGCATGTTACATGTTCTACCAAAGCTTTACATGTTATACTTCATATCTTTATCTAAAGCTTTGATGTATGTTGTCATCAATTACCAAAAAGGGGGAGATTGAAAGCACAAGTGTTCCCTGGGTGATTTAGGTAATTAATGTCAACATATCTCTTGTTGGACTAATACTTCTATCTAGTATGTTTCAGATGAGTTCAACAATGGAGTTGCAGGATAAGAGGATGTGGAACCCCTTCAAGATGCTAAGGACAAACATTCGCAAAAGCCCAAGACTCTACATATTCATTTTAGTGATCCAAGATCATATTGAGTCCATAGGAAAAGCAAATACTATTAAAAGGGGATGAGATATTGCTTAATGGCTTGCTTGCTCAAAGTGCTTAGTGATATGATCCAAAACCCTCAACCATTTTCTCATTTCCACATATGTCCTAAACCTAAAGTCAAACTCGGCCCCACCGATTTGATCTATCCGGCGCCACCGAGTTCACTTGACATAGCCACTGCCAGAAACCATAATCAGTTCGGTCTCATCGATTGGGATCTCGGTCTCACCGAGATGGGATTGCAAACTCTTTGTTTCCCTTTGTAACATTTTGGTCTAACCGAGATGAGCGATCGGTCCTACTGAGTTGGCAATGCAAACTCTCTGTTTACTTTTCGTAACATTTCGGTCTCACCGAAATGAGCGATCGGTCCCATCGAGTTTGCTTGACCAAGTCTATGTTTGCTTATTGCTGAAATCGGTCTCACCGAGTTCATGCAATCGGTCTCACCAAGATGAGGTTTTGCCCTAACCCTAGCACATCGGTCCCATCGAGTTGACCTTGGCGGTCCCACTGAAAACTCTAACATTCACATTTTAAACCAGATCAGTCTGACCGAGTTTCACTATTCGGTCCCATCGAGTTTGGTAAATTGTGTGTAATGGTTTGATTTTGTGTGGAGGCTATATATACCCCTCCACCCCCTTCTCCATTTGTGAGAGAGCCATCAGAACATGCATACACTTCCACTACTCATTTTCTAAGAGAGAACCACCTACTCAAGTGTTGAGGCCAAGACATTCCAATCCAACCACAAGAATCTTGATCTCTAGCCTTCCCCAAGTTGCTTTCCACTCAAATCATCTTTCCACCATATCCAAATTTGTGAGAGGGATTTGAGTGTTGGGGAAACTATCATTTGAAGCACAAGAGCAAGGAGTTCATCATCAACACACCTTCTATTACCTTTTGGAGAGTGGTGTCTCCTAGATTTGTTAGGTGTCACTTGGGAGCCTCTGCCAAGATTGTGGAGTTGAACCAAGGAGTTTGTAAGGGCAAAGAGATCGCCTACTTTGTGAAGATCTACCCAAGTCCTTCATAGGTGATGGCGATGGTGGGATAGACAAGGTTGCTTCTTCATGGACCCTTCATGGGTGGAGCCTTCCGTGGACTCGCGTAACCGTTACCCTTTATGGGTTGAAGTCTCCACCAACGTTGATGTACGATAGCACCACCTATCGGAACCACGCCAAAAATCTCCGTGTCTCCAATTGCGTTTGCACACTCCAATCCCATCCCTTTACTTTCTTAGGTGTCACTTGGAAGTTGCATGCTTTACTTTTCGCTGCTCATATACTCTCGCCATGCTTGCTTGAAATTTATTGTGAATGTTTGAAATTGTGCTAATTTCTAACCTCAACTTGAAAAACTTAAAAACTGCTACCTTTACTTGTTGGGGGATTAATCACCCCCCCTCTAGACACCTCTTCTCGATCCTTTCATAGTACCACTCGCTGCGGGCTAAGAATGGGGATAATGGTTGGATTTTTCCCCTCCTATAAAAGGGGGTCTTCTTCCCCATTGAGCCTTATCCTTTAACTTGTGTTCTTCCCCCATTGTTGACCTTCTTCGAGCTTGCTATCTCTCAATCCCTCCATTGATTCTTGCTAGTTTTGGGGGTGGGGGGGAGAGGAGATCTAGATCCACATTTCTACCAACCACTTTCTCCTCTGTGTGAGGGGAACCCCTTGGATCTAGATCTTGGAGTTCTTCGTGTTCTCTTCTTCGTTCTTCCTCTCATTTTCCTCCCTAGCATTTGTTGCTTTGGTGGGATTTGAGAGTGAGGGACTTGGGCACTCCATGTGCCCTTGCCATTGCATTAGTTGCATCGGTTTGAGTTCTCCACGATGATACGTGGAAGTTACAAGTTGAGAAGCTTATTACTCTTGGGTGCTTGGTACCCTTGAGCTTGTTCCTCTTGGGTGCTTGGATGCCCTAGACGGTTGGTGGTGTTCAGAGCTCAATCATTGTGGTGTAAAGCTCCGGGCAAGCATTGGGGTCTCTAATTAGGTTGTGGAAATTGCCCCGAGCAATTTGACGGGTACCGGTGACCGCCCCCAAGGGTTGCCAAAGTGTATGGGTTCGGTGACCACCCACAAGGGTTGCCATTTGTACGCGTTCGGTGACCGCCCTCAAGGGTCCCTTAGTGGAATCACAGCATCTTGCATTGTGGCGAGGGCGTGAAGAGATTATGGTGGCCCTAGTGGTTTTTTGGGGAGCATTGTGCCTTCACACCGCTCCAAACGGAGATCGCATTCGCAAGGGTGTGAACTTTGGGATACATCATCGTCTCCACGTGCCTCGGTTATCTCTTACACGAGCCCTTTACTTATGCACTTTACTTCTTGTTATATATCTTGCTATCAGTTAGTTGTTTATCTTGCTTAGCATAAGTTGTTGGTGCGCATAGGCGAGCCTAGTTATTGTAGGTTTTGTGCTTGACAAATTAACCGTTAGGTTTATTCCGCATTTGTTCAAGCCTAAACCGTAATTATTTTAAAGTGTCTATCCCCCCCTAGATGACATCCACGATCTTTCATGTTTGTTTATGGGCAAGATCAACGATACAAGTATAAGGATATCAAGTGGCACTACACTCATATTACGACAAAAATATAGCCAATGAAACATGTCCTAAGTGAGATCGCGTGCTGGATGCTTGGCTAGCTTGATGTGGTGCTTTTAGGCGACTCTCTCGAACAGAACTTTGATTTCTCATAACACACAGGCACACAGATCTCTTCCGTGTTCTCGAAAAAAAAACATGCCCTAAGGGCTATTCCATAAATAAATAAACAAATGTAAGATATATTTCATTTGATTAAGACAACGCCTTTGTAAACAATTACTCTATTGATTTTCAATTATTTTGATTTAAAATGGCATGGCAAATAAGTTCCTTTGAAGAGGAATACATCGACATTAATTATATGTTTATATTTGGTGATATTTAAATAAAATACGCCTTTAAAAAACTAATACGCCTTATATTTTCGGGTATTGAAATGCCATGCCACAATTTTTTTCACCTTTGGAAAGAGACTTTGCGTAACTATCCCTTTTCAAACTTGCGCGCGTAGCTTTGATTTATATAACTACAACGGTGAAAACGTTGAAATCAAGATAAGCCTATTTCTGTCGTTTTGTGTTCGAGGGAGAATCAAAGGAGGGATACGTGTTCCACCGGCGCAGATCTCCATAGCAATCGTACTCCTATGCAGGGACGTGGCGGCTTTTCCTGCTCTTTACATTCTCTTTTAAAAGCGATTGCACATGCTCGTGTCATTGTTTGTACGAGACGGAATACTATGTGCAACCATTTTGCACATTTTATAAACGAGCCCACGTACACTGCATGTATGTACTGGTAAAACTTAAGCAGGTGAATTTCTTTATACTCAGACTGCTACCGGCGACATGATGGTTAGCATCAGTGAACTCAGCTCTTCCTGGCAGGCAGGTCAGGTCACGGGACCAGGTGTCGAGCTCCACTCGTCGTCATCGCATCGGTCGACGACTTAAGTGGCAGCAGCCACCTCTACCTTCGCGCTAAACCCTCTCGTGCGGTACGATGATTAAGGCTAACCCGCTCCAAATCGCAGGCCACGAAAAATTCCCCCCTTGGAGCTTTCCCCTTTCCTCCTTTTCTACTCACTCTGCAGGGCCCTTTTTACTTGGTTTAATCGCTTGGGTGGTCCTCTTTACGCGGGCAGGCACTGTGGGTTGTGCCGTGCGCAGTGGCCAGGGGACAGCGGGTGGTGCCCCTGCTGTGAGCAGTAAAATCTATTGGCCTGATGATGGCACTGCGATCCGTACGAGTATCCATCTCACATCGTTTTTGTTCGTTGTGCATATAAATATTACTACTGGTCTCGCATCGTGTCCAGCAGTATAACTGTATAAGGCTGTGTGTTCTTCATTCAATCCTCACCATGGATACGCCCGCATGTTTTTTTTCAGTTATTTCTGCAGGTTTCGGATGCTGTGTCATTAGCAGATTCGTGCCTGGCTGTATCGGGCAGCACAAGATTGAAAACACGGCTGAGCGATAACAAAGGCGAGGAGCTGTGGAAGTGGAACCAGCCAGTCGAATATGCGCAGTTCGTGCAAGCGTACAAGCAAACTGCCCTTGGTTTGCGGCCGATGTTGTCGACAACCACAAGCACAAGTAACTCAGGAGACCACGCGAACCATATCGTGCTTGTGCTTCTCTCAAAAATCTCGAGCTGGCAATCGGAAATCACCTGTTCTGGTTCTGGATGTTTACGCCGGAAGTCAGCTAAGCTACAGTTCCGTGATTTTCCTCCTTCACATCCATATGGTTAAGCTTAAAATAACTTGAATTAATTTGCAGATTACAAATCTATTTTATATTTATTTATATCAACAGTAACTATGTAAGTACCTGCTACAGTAGATAAATACAGTGTTCACTACAGTACCCGTGACTTTCCTTCTCTTTTTACACTAGTTTGCACTGAAGCTTAGGTGACTTCCCTCCATGTTAGAGGATCCAAGTCCGTTTGCGCCTAGTCGCATGCATATCGCCGGTCGAGTGCTTCGAGAATCAAGCTTTGCTTCTTTTTGTTTCCTTTCGAGATAAACAGCGTAGCTTTATTTCATGTGGCAATGTTTTTAAAGGGATGCACAAATGTCCTGGGGCTGCATATAACCATAGATGGCGACCAACATCAAGGGAGGAAGCCATCTTTGCTTGCCTACGAGCTTCTCCGTTTCTGCTACCCTCTTAATGGCAAAAACGACATGCCAGGAAAGAAGTTATGCGAGTCTTGGTCTCCCTTAGGACCATGCAATGACCACCGTAGTGCAAAGTTCTTCGCCGTGTCGAGCTCCTGTATGACTGTCGGATGGTCGGATGAGACATAGAGCTTGTCCAACCGAAGATCTTCACTCATAGCGAACACTTCTCTGCACGCATATGCCTCTAATGTTCTAATGTTTACAGGTCAGTCAGTCCATCGAACACCACCACTGATGCGCCTTGATATCACACAATGTTTGTCCTGTCAGACCACCCCCACAACTCGTCTTTCAAAGAGCAGCAGCCCTGCAAGCCTAATAGAACCTTGATTCCCTCCCCTATATGCAGTCTTGCAAATGCATCATCAACGTTCAACTTCATATCTCCGGGTGACGTCCCGCTGCTTTTGGATATTTGGACGGCTCAAGGTCCATTAGAGTCATCCTATCGAGCAAATCGTCTACAAACTCACACACAGACTGGCCTAGGTAGCCTGTAACCCTTACTCGTTCCCAGAAAACCGACAACTCTTGCAGGTAAGACACAAATTGGGTGCTCCTACTGAAAAGTAAAAGGTTGTTCTTTCTCGAAAGATTTTACAAGACAAATTATTTAAAGTCGGTTAAAATATATATACTATAAAAAGAGCATATACTATAAAAAGTGTATTTATATATCACAGAATAGTGCTCATCTTATTAAAAGAATTAATAGAACATTCGTTCATGAATTTAAACATCAATTTTAAACAACTGTTCATAAATTTCAAAATTATTCATGAATTTAAAATATGCATGAATTCAAAAAGTGAAGAAAAAATAACATGAAAAAAGGAAGTGAACAGCAAAGAAGAACGGTCCACGCTGAAAAACACAAAACCATAGAAAGCCAGCACCAAAAGAAAACTGATCATAGCCACCAAATGGGTCGGCCCATCCTTGCACGCATTGTGTGACTTGGCCCATATTTTTCGCCACGTGTGTAGAATAGGGTTTGCCTTACCATCGATGGCTATGATATTTTTTTAGGGGTGTTGCCATGCTTTATTCGACTGAAACTGAAAGTGGCAAATACATAAAGTCTGGGGGATTTAACAGCCACAGATTGCACCTCGAGTCTAAGGTAACAGAAAATCTCGCTAAATTATGTGACTCCTAGAAACTTTCTCGCTTCTCATGCAAAATGTCCACTTTTTCAAACTCCATCATCATCTTCTTTATATCGTGAACAATTGGACTGCACCTGCCCATATAATTGCCAACGAGATAATTAACTAATGACACACAGTCGGAGGTGAAAGATCGTGGATGTCGTCTAGAGGGGGTGAATAGGCGCTTTAAAATAATTACGGTTTAGGCTTGAACAAATGCAGAATAAAACGAGTGTTTAATTTGTCAAGAACAAAACCTACATCAACTAGGCTCACCTATGTGCACCAACAACTTATGCTAAGCAAGATAAACAACTAAGTGATAGCAAGATATATAACATGTCATGCTATGGCTATCACAAAGTAAAGTGCATAAAGTAAAGGGCTCGGGTAAGAGATAACCGAGGAATGCAAAGACGATGATGTATCCCGAAGTTCCCACCCTTGCAGATGCTAATCTCTGTTTGGAGCGGTGTGGAGGTACAATGCTCCCCAAGAAGCCACTAGGGTCACCGTAATCTCCTCACGCCCTCGCACAATGCAAGATGCAGTGATTCCACTAAGGGACCCTTGAGGGCAGTAACTGAACCCGTTCAAATGGCAACCCTTGGGGGCGGTCATCGAACCCGTACACTTTGGCAACCCTTGGGGGCGGTCACTAGAACCCGTACAAATTGCTCGGGGCGATCTACACAACCTAATTGGAGACCCGAACGCTTGCCCGGAGCTTTACACCATAATGAATGAGCTCCGTGTTGGGGAACGCAGTAATTTCAAAAAAAATCCTACGATCACGCAAGATCTATCTAGGTGATGCATAGCAACGAGAGGGGAGAGTGTTGTCTGCGTAACCTCGTAGACCGGAAGCGAAGCATTATGACAATGCGGTTGATGTAGTCATACATCTTCATGATTTGACCGATCCTAGCACCGAAGGTAGGCACCTCCGCGATCTGCACACGTCCAGCTCGGTGATGTCCCACGAACTCTAGATCCAGCTGAGGTCGTGGGAGAGTTTCGTCAGCATGATGGTGTGGTGACGGTAACGATGAAGTTACCAGCGCAGAGCTTCGCCTAAGCACTACGACGATATGACCGAGGTGGAAATCTGTGGAGGGGGGCACCGCACACGGCTAAACAATCAACTTGTGTGTCATTGGGGTGCCCCCTGCCCCCGTATATAAGGAGCAAGGGGGAGGCCGGCTAGCCCCCTAGGTCGCGCCCCCAAGAGGGGATTCCTACTAGGACTCCAAGTCCTAGTAGGTTTCCACCTAAAGGGAGAGAGGGGGAAGGAAGGAGAGGGAGAGGGGGAAGGAAAGGGGGGCGCCCCCCCCCCTTCCTTGTCGTATTTGGACTCAAGGGGGAGGGGGCACGCGGCCTGCCCTGGCCGCCCCTCTCTCTCTCCACTAAGGCCCATCGAGGCCCAATAGTTCCCCCGGGGGTTCCGATAACCCTCCGGCACTCCGGTTTTATCCGAAACTTCTTCGAAACACTCCCGGTGTCCGAACATAGCCATCCAATATATCAATCTTTATGTCTCGACCATTTCGAGACTCCTCATCATGTCCGTGATCATATCCGAGACTCCGAACAACCTTCGGTACATCATATCACATAAACTCATAATACCAATCATCATCGAACGTTAAGCGTGCAGACCCTAGGGGTTCGAGAACTATGTAGACATGACCGAGACACGTCTCCAGTCAATAACCAATAGCGGAACCTGGATGCTCATATTGGTTCCTACATATTCTACGAAGATCTTTATCGGTTAAACCGTATAACAACATATGTTGTTCCCTTTGTCGTTGATATGTTACTTGCCCGAGATTCGATTGTCGGTATCATCATACCTAGTTCAATCTCGTCACCGGCAAGTCTCTTTACTCATTCTGTAATACTTCATCCCGCAACTAACTCATTAGTTACAATGCTTGCAAGGCTTATAGTGATGAGCATTATCGAGAGGGCCCAGAGATACCTCTTCGAAAAACGGAGTGACAAATCCTAATCTCGATCTATGCCAACCCAACAAACACCTTCGGAGACACGTGTAGAGCACCTTTATAATCACCCATTTACGTTGTGACGTTTGGTAGCACACAAAGTGTTCCTCCAGTATTCGGGAGTTGCATAATCTCATAGTCTGAGGAACTTGTATAAGTCATGAAGAAAGCAAGTAGGAATGAAATTGACACGATCCTAATGCTAAGCTAATGGATGGGTCATGTCCATCACATCATTCTCCTAATGATGTGATCCCGTTCATCAAATGACAACACATGTCTATGGTTAGGAAACATAACCATCTTTGATTAACGAGCTAGTCAAGTAGAGGCATACTAGGGACTATATGTTTTGTCTATGTATTCACACATGTACTAAGTTTCCGGTTAATACAATTCTAGCATGAATAATAAACATTTATCATGAAATAAGGAAATAAATAATAATTTTATTAGGGCATATTTCCTTCAGTCTCCCACTTGCACTAGAGTCAATAATCTAGTTCACATCGCCATGTGATTTAACACCAATAGTTCACATCTGTATGTGATTAACATCAATAGTTCACATCGCCATGTGACCAACACCCAAAGGGTTTACTGGAGTCAATAATCTAGTTCACATCGCTATGTGATTAGCACCCAAAGAGTACTAAGGTGTGATCATGTTTTGCTCGTGAGAGAATTTTAGTCAACGGGTTTGTCACAATCAGAGACGTATGTATTTTGCAAATATTCTATGTCTACAATGCTCTGCGTGGAGCTACTCTAGCTAATTGCTCCCACTTTCAATATGTATCCAGATTGAGACTTAGAGTCATCTGGGTCGGTGTAAAATCTTGCATCGACGTAACTCTTTACGACGAACTCTTTATCACCCCCATCACCGAGAAACATTTCCTTAGTCCTCACTAAGGATAATTTTGACCGCTGTCCAATGATCTACTCTTAGATCACTATTGTACCCTGTCGGTTTCAAAACCGGCGGATCTCGGGTAGGGGGTCCCGAACTGTGCGTCTAGGCGGATGGTAACATGAGACAAGGGACATGATGTTTTACCCAGGTTTGGGCCCTCTTGATGGAGGTAAAACCCTACGTCCTGCTTGATTGATATTGATATTGTGGATGTTTACAAGAGTGGATCTACCACGAGATCAAGGAGGCTAAACCCTAGAAGCTAGCCTATGGTATGATTGTAACGGTTGTTGTTGTGTCCTACGGACTAGAGCCATCCGGTTTATATAGACACCGGAGAGGGCTAGGGTTACATAGAGTCGGTTACAATGGTAGGAGATCTACGTATCCGTATCGGCAAGCTTGCCTTCCACGCCAAGGAAAGTCCCATCTGATCACGGGACAAAGTCTTCAATCTTGTATCTTCATAGTCTTGGAGTCCGGTCGATGATGATAGTCCGGCCGATGATAGTTCGGCTGATGATGGTAGTCCGGCTATCCGGACACCCCCTAATC